>NW_025319003.1:0-16055 GCF_016746245.2 Drosophila santomea
CGCCGTAAACCAGGACCAAACCAACCCAGGTTAGTAGTTTAAGGAGTGAACTATATTTTTTAAAACTATATGTGTTCATGAATAATCAAGAAATTAAATATATAATATTTATTTAAAAAAAACTGAATTAGTGTCAGCTTACACCAAATACGGCATGTTAACTGATTGCCGAAAATATACACAGTCAAAATTTGTTAAGTTTGGCCACGTAATCGTTAATGATGGTTTGAAAAGTATATACATGATGCTTTCAAATAATTCCCAACTTTTTCTGGTTTATTTTTCCTTATATGTACTCTTCTACCAGCCCATAAACTAGAGAATGTAATGGCCTCTATGAACGTTGATGCAGGCGATGGAGATTTAGGAGCTGCGCGGATGTAAAATCTGCATTCAGGACGCCGTAAACCAGGACCAAACCAACCCAGGTTAGTAGTTTAAGGAGTGAACTATATTTTTTAAAACTATATGTGTTCATCGAATAATCAAGATATTAAATATAATATTTATTTAAATTAAAAAACTGAATTAGTGTCAGCTTACACCAAATATGCATGTTAACTGATTGCCGAAAATATACACAGTCAAAATTTGTTAAGTTTGGCCACGTAATCGTTAATGATGGTTTGAAAAGTATATACATGATGCTTTCAAATAATTCCCAACTTTTTCTGGTTTATTTTTCCTTATATGTACTCTTCTACCAGCCCATAAACTAGAGAATGTAATGGCCTCTATGAACGTTGATGCAGGCGATGGAGATTTAGGAGCTGCGCGGATGTAAAATCTGCATTCAGGACGCCGTAAACCAGGACCAAACCAACCCAGGTTAGTAGTTTAAGGAGTGAACTATATTTTTTAAAACTATATGTGTTCATTGAATAATCAAGAATTAAAGTCCATCGACATTTAAATTTAAAAAAACTGAATTAGTGTCAGCTTACACCAAATACGGCATGTTAACTGATTGCCGAAAATATACACAGTCAAAATTTGTTAAGTTTGGCCACGTAATCGTTAATGATGGTTTGAAAAGTATATACATGATGCTTTCAAATAATTCCCAACTTTTTCTGGTTTATTTTTCCTTATATGTACTCTTCTACCAGCCCATAAACTAGAGAATGTAATGGCCTCTATGAACGTTGATGCAGGCGATGGAGATTTAGGAGCTGCGCGGATGTAAAATCTGCATTCAGGACGCCGTAAACCAGGACCAAACCAACCCAGGTTAGTAGTTTAAGGAGTGAACTATATTTTTTAAAACTATATGTGTTCATGAATAATCAAGAAATTAAATATAATTTATTTAATATTAAAAAAACTGAATTAGTGTCAGCTTACACCAAATACGGCATGTTAACTGATTGCCGAAAATATACACAGTCAAAATTTGTTAAGTTTGGCCACGTAATCGTTAATGATGGTTTGAAAAGTATATACATGATGCTTTCAAATAATTCCCAACTTTTTCTGGTTTATTTTTCCTTATATGTACTCTTCTACCAGCCCATAAACTAGAGAATGTAATGGCCTCTATGAACGTTGATGCAGGCGATGGAGATTTAGGAGCTGCGCGGATGTAAAATCTGCATTCAGGACGCCGTAAACCAGGACCAAACCAACCCAGGTTAGTAGTTTAAGGAGTGAACTATATTTTTTAAAACTATATGTGTTCATGAATAATCAAGAATTAAAGTCCATCGACATTTAAATTTAAAAAAAACTGAATTAGTGTCAGCTTACACCAAATACGGCATGTTAACTGATTGCCGAAAATATACACAGTCAAAATTTGTTAAGTTTGGCCACGTAATCGTTAATGATGGTTTGAAAAGTATATACATGATGCTTTCAAATAATTCCCAACTTTTTCTGGTTTATTTTTCCTTATATGTACTCTTCTACCAGCCCATAAACTAGAGAATGTAATGGCCTCTATGAACGTTGATGCAGGCGATGGAGATTTAGGAGCTGCGCGGATGTAAAATCTGCATTCAGGACGCCGTAAACCAGGACCAAACCAACCCAGGTTAGTAGTTTAAGGAGTGAACTATATTTTTTAAAACTATATGTGTTCATCGAATAATCAAGAAATTAAAATATAATATTTATTTAATTTAAAAAAACTGAATTAGTGTCAGCTTACACCAAATACGGCATGTTAACTGATTGCCGAAAATATACACAGTCAAAATTTGTTAAGTTTGGCCACGTAATCGTTAATGATGGTTTGAAAAGTATATACATGATGCTTTCAAATAATTCCCAACTTTTTCTGGTTTATTTTTCCTTATATGTACTCTTCTACCAGCCCATAAACTAGAGAATGTAATGGCCTCTATGAACGTTGATGCAGGCGATGGAGATTTAGGAGCTGCGCGGATGTAAAATCTGCATTCAGGACGCCGTAAACCAGGACCAAACCAACCCAGGTTAGTAGTTTAAGGAGTGAACTATATTTTTTAAAACTATATGTGTTCATGAATAATCAAGAATTAAAATATAATATTTATTTAATATTAAAAAAACTGAATTAGTGTCAGCTTACACCAAATACATGTTAACTGATTGCCGAAAATATACACAGTCAAAATTTGTTAAGTTTGGCCACGTAATCGTTAATGATGGTTTGAAAAGTATATACATGATGCTTTCAAATAATTCCCAACTTTTTCTGGTTTATTTTTCCTTATATGTACTCTTCTACCAGCCCATAAACTAGAGAATGTAATGGCCTCTATGAACGTTGATGCAGGCGATGGAGATTTAGGAGCTGCGCGGATGTAAAATCTGCATTCAGGACGCCGTAAACCAGGACCAAACCAACCCAGGTTAGTAGTTTAAGGAGTGAACTATATTTTTTAAAACTATATGTGTTCATTGAATAATCAAGAATTAAAGTCCATCGACATTTAAATTTAAAAAAAACTGAATTAGTGTCAGCTTACACCAAATACGGCATGTTAACTGATTGCCGAAAATATACACAGTCAAAATTTGTTAAGTTTGGCCACGTAATCGTTAATGATGGTTTGAAAAGTATATACATGATGCTTTCAAATAATTCCCAACTTTTTCTGGTTTATTTTTCCTTATATGTACTCTTCTACCAGCCCATAAACTAGAGAATGTAATGGCCTCTATGAACGTTGATGCAGGCGATGGAGATTTAGGAGCTGCGCGGATGTAAAATCTGCATTCAGGACGCCGTAAACCAGGACCAAACCAACCCAGGTTAGTAGTTTAAGGAGTGAACTATATTTTTTAAAACTATATGTGTTCATGAATAATCAAGAATTATATTAAATTTAATAATTTAATATTAAAAAACTGAATTAGTGTCAGCTTACACCAAATATGCATGTAACTGATTGCCGAAAATATACACAGTCAAAATTTGTTAAGTTTGGCCACGTAATCGTTAATGATGGTTTGAAAAGTATATACATGATGCTTTCAAATAATTCCCAACTTTTTCTGGTTTATTTTTCCTTATATGTACTCTTCTACCAGCCCATAAACTAGAGAATGTAATGGCCTCTATGAACGTTGATGCAGGCGATGGAGATTTAGGAGCTGCGCGGATGTAAAATCTGCATTCAGGACGCCGTAAACCAGGACCAAACCAACCCAGGTTAGTAGTTTAAGGAGTGAACTATATTTTTTAAAACTATATGTGTTCATGAATAATCAAGAATTAAAATATAATATTTATTTAATATTAAAAAAACTGAATTAGTGTCAGCTTACACCAAATACGGCATGTTAACTGATTGCCGAAAATATACACAGTCAAAATTTGTTAAGTTTGGCCACGTAATCGTTAATGATGGTTTGAAAAGTATATACATGATGCTTTCAAATAATTCCCAACTTTTTCTGGTTTATTTTTCCTTATATGTACTCTTCTACCAGCCCATAAACTAGAGAATGTAATGGCCTCTATGAACGTTGATGCAGGCGATGGAGATTTAGGAGCTGCGCGGATGTAAAATCTGCATTCAGGACGCCGTAAACCAGGACCAAACCAACCCAGGTTAGTAGTTTAAGGAGTGAACTATATTTTTTAAAACTATATGTGTTCATCGAATAATCAAGAATTAAAAGTCCATCGACATTTAAATTTAAAAAAACTGAATTAGTGTCAGCTTACACCAAATACGGCATGTTAACTGATTGCCGAAAATATACACAGTCAAAATTTGTTAAGTTTGGCCACGTAATCGTTAATGATGGTTTGAAAAGTATATACATGATGCTTTCAAATAATTCCCAACTTTTTCTGGTTTATTTTTCCTTATATGTACTCTTCTACCAGCCCATAAACTAGAGAATGTAATGGCCTCTATGAACGTTGATGCAGGCGATGGAGATTTAGGAGCTGCGCGGATGTAAAATCTGCATTCAGGACGCCGTAAACCAGGACCAAACCAACCCAGGTTAGTAGTTTAAGGAGTGAACTATATTTTTTAAAACTATATGTGTTCATCGAATAATCAAGAATTAAAATATAATATTTATTTAATAAAAAAAACTGAATTAGTGTCAGCTTACACCAAATATACATGTTAACTGATTGCCGAAAATATACACAGTCAAAATTTGTTAAGTTTGGCCACGTAATCGTTAATGATGGTTTGAAAAGTATATACATGATGCTTTCAAATAATTCCCAACTTTTTCTGGTTTATTTTTCCTTATATGTACTCTTCTACCAGCCCATAAACTAGAGAATGTAATGGCCTCTATGAACGTTGATGCAGGCGATGGAGATTTAGGAGCTGCGCGGATGTAAAATCTGCATTCAGGACGCCGTAAACCAGGACCAAACCAACCCAGGTTAGTAGTTTAAGGAGTGAACTATTTTTTTAAAACTATATGTGTTCATCGAATAATCAAGAATTAAAGTCCATCGACATTTAAATTTAAAAAAACTGAATTAGTGTCAGCTTACACCAAATACGGCATGTTAACTGATTGCCGAAAATATACACAGTCAAAATTTGTTAAGTTTGGCCACGTAATCGTTAATGATGGTTTGAAAAGTATATACATGATGCTTTCAAATAATTCCCAACTTTTTCTGGTTTATTTTTCCTTATATGTACTCTTCTACCAGCCCATAAACTAGAGAATGTAATGGCCTCTATGAACGTTGATGCAGGCGATGGAGATTTAGGAGCTGCGCGGATGTAAAATCTGCATTCAGGACGCCGTAAACCAGGACCAAACCAACCCAGGTTAGTAGTTTAAGGAGTGAACTATATTTTTTAAAACTATATGTGTTCATCGAATAATCAAGAAATATTAAATATATAATATTTATTAATATTAAAAAAACTGAATTAGTGTCAGCTTACACCAAATACGGCATGTAACTGATTGCCGAAATATACATAGTCATACATCAAATTAAGTTTGGCCACGTAATCGTTAATGATGGTTTGAAAAGTATATACATGATGCTTTCAAATAATTCCCAACTTTTTCTGGTTTATTTTTCCTTATATGTACTCTTCTACCAGCCCATAAACTAGAGAATGTAATGGCCTCTATGAACGTTGATGCAGGCGATGGAGATTTAGGAGCTGCGCGGATGTAAAATCTGCATTCAGGACGCCGTAAACCAGGACCAAACCAACCCAGGTTAGTAGTTTAAGGAGTGAACTATATTTTTTAAAACTATATGTGTTCATCGAATAATCAAGAATTAAAATATAATATTTAAATTTAAAAAAACTGAATTAGTGTCAGCTTACACCAAATATGCATGTTAACTGATTGCCGAAAATATACACAGTCAAAATTTGTTAAGTTTGGCCACGTAATCGTTAATGATGGTTTGAAAAGTATATACATGATGCTTTCAAATAATTCCCAACTTTTTCTGGTTTATTTTTCCTTATATGTACTCTTCTACCAGCCCATAAACTAGAGAATGTAATGGCCTCTATGAACGTTGATGCAGGCGATGGAGATTTAGGAGCTGCGCGGATGTAAAATCTGCATTCAGGACGCCGTAAACCAGGACCAAACCAACCCAGGTTAGTAGTTTAAGGAGTGAACTATATTTTTTAAAACTATATGTGTTCATCGAATAATCAAGAATAAAAGTCCATCGACATTTAAATTTAAAAAAAACTGAATTAGTGTCAGCTTACACCAAATACGGCATGTTAACTGATTGCCGAAAATATACACAGTCAAAATTTGTTAAGTTTGGCCACGTAATCGTTAATGATGGTTTGAAAAGTATATACATGATGCTTTCAAATAATTCCCAACTTTTTCTGGTTTATTTTTCCTTATATGTACTCTTCTACCAGCCCATAAACTAGAGAATGTAATGGCCTCTATGAACGTTGATGCAGGCGATGGAGATTTAGGAGCTGCGCGGATGTAAAATCTGCATTCAGGACGCCGTAAACCAGGACCAAACCAACCCAGGTTAGTAGTTTAAGGAGTGAACTATATTTTTTAAAACTATATGTGTTCATCGAATAATCAAGAATTATATTAAATATATAATATTTATTTAATATTAAAAAAACTGAATTACTGTCAGCTTACACCAAATATGCATGTTAACTGATTGCCGAAAATATACACAGTCAAAATTTTTTAAGTTTGGCCACGTAATCGTTAATGATGGTTTGAAAAGTATATACATGATGCTTTCAAATAATTCCCAACTTTTTCTGGTTTATTTTTCCTTATATGTACTCTTCTACCAGCCCATAAACTAGAGAATGTAATGGCCTCTATGAACGTTGATGCAGGCGATGGAGATTTAGGATCTGCGCGGATGTAAAATCTGCATTCAGGACGCCGTAAACCAGGACCAAACCAACCCAGGTTAGTAGTTTAAGGAGTGAACTATATTTTTTAAAACTATATGTGTTCATCGAATAATCAAAAATTAAATATATAATTTTTAATATTAAAAAAACTGAATTAGTGTCAGCTTACACCAAATATGCATGTTTAACTGATTGCCGAAAATATACAGTCAAAATTTGTTAAGTTTGGCCACGTAATCGTTAATGATGGTTTGAAAAGTATATACATGATGCTTTCAAATAATTCCCAACTTTTTCTGGTTTATTTTTCCTTATATGTACTCTTCTACCAGCCCATAAACTAGAGAATGTAATGGCCTCTATGAACGTTGATGCAGGCGATGGAGATTTAGGAGCTGCGCGGATGTAAAATCTGCATTCAGGACGCCGTAAACCAGGACCAAACCAACCCAGGTTAGTAGTTTAAGGAGTGAACTATATTTTTTAAAACTATATGTGTTCATCGAATAATCAAGAATAAAAGTCCATCGACATTTAAATTTAAAAAAACTGAATTAGTGTCAGCTTACACCAAATACGGCATGTTAACTGATTGCCGAAAATATACACAGTCAAAATTTGTTAAGTTTGGCCACGTAATCGTTAATGATGGTTTGAAAAGTATATACATGATGCTTTCAAATATTTCCCAACTTTTTCTGGTTTATTTTTCCTTATATGTACTCTTCTACCAGCCCATAAACTAGAGAATGTAATGGCCTCTATGAACGTTGATGCAGGCGATGGAGATTTAGGAGCTGCGCGGATGTAAAATCTGCATTCAGGACGCCGTAAACCAGGACCAAACCAACCCAGGTTAGTAGTTTAAGGAGTGAACTATATTTTTTAAAACTATATGTGTTCATCGAATAATCAAGAATTATATTAAATATATAATATTTATTTAATATTAAAAAAACTGAATTAGTGTCAGCTTACACCAAATACATGTAACTGATTGCCGAAATATACATAGTCAAAATTTGTTAAGTTTGGCCACGTAATCGTTAATGATGGTTTGAAAAGTATATACATGATGCTTTCAAATAATTCCCAACTTTTTCTGGTTTATTTTTCCTTATATGTACTCTTCTACCAGCCCATAAACTAGAGAATGTAATGGCCTCTATGAACGTTGATGCAGGCGATGGAGATTTAGGAGCTGCGCGGATGTAAAATCTGCATTCAGGACGCCGTAAACCAGGACCAAACCAACCCAGGTTAGTAGTTTAAGGAGTGAACTATATTTTTTAAAACTATATGTGTTCATCGAATAATCAAGAATTATATTAAATATATAATATTTATTTAATATTAAAAAAACTGAATTACTGTCAGCTTACACCAAATATGCATGTAACTGATTGCCGAAAATATACATAGTCAAAATTTGTTAAGTTTGGCCACGTAATCGTTAATGATGGTTTGAAAAGTATATACATGATGCTTTCAAATAATTCCCAACTTTTTCTGGTTTATTTTTCCTTATATGTACTCTTCTACCAGCCCATAAACTAGAGAATGTAATGGCCTCTATGAACGTTGATGCAGGCGATGGAGATTTAGGAGCTGCGCGGATGTAAAATCTGCATTCAGGACGCCGTAAACCAGGACCAAACCAACCCAGGTTAGTAGTTTAAGGAGTGAACTATATTTTTTAAAACTATATGTGTTCATTGAATAATCAAGAATTAAAGTCCATCGACATTTAAATTTAAAAAAACTGAATTAGTGTCAGCTTACACCAAATACGGCATGTTAACTGATTGCCGAAAATATACACAGTCAAAATTTGTTAAGTTTGGCCACGTAATCGTTAATGATGGTTTGAAAAGTATATACATGATGCTTTCAAATAATTCCCAACTTTTTCTGGTTTATTTTTCCTTATATGTACTCTTCTACCAGCCCATAAACTAGAGAATGTAATGGCCTCTATGAACGTTGATGCAGGCGATGGAGATTTAGGAGCTGCGCGGATGTAAAATCTGCATTCAGGACGCCGTAAACCAGGACCAAACCAACCCAGGTTAGTAGTTTAAGGAGTGAACTATATTTTTTAAAACTATATGTGTTCATCGAATAATCAAGAATTAAAAGTCCATAATTTATTAATATTAAAAAAACTGAATTAGTGTCAGCTTACACCAAATACGGCATGTTAACTGATTGCCGAAAATATACACAGTCAAAATTTGTTAAGTTTGGCCACGTAATCGTTAATGATGGTTTGAAAAGTATATACATGATGCTTTCAAATAATTCCCAACTTTTTCTGGTTTATTTTTCCTTATATGTACTCTTCTACCAGCCCATAAACTAGAGAATGTAATGGCTCTTTTAATAACTATATGTGTTCATCGAATAATCAAGATAAAAGTCATCGACATTTAAATTTAAAAAAACTGAATTAGTGTCAGCTTACACCAAATATGCATGTTAACTGATTGCCGAAAATATACACAGTCAAAATTTGTTAAGTTTGGCCACGTAATCGTTAATGATGGTTTGAAAAGTATATACATGATGCTTTCAAATAATTCCCAACTTTTTCTGGTTTATTTTTCCTTATATGTACTCTTCTACCAGCCCATAAACTAGAGAATGTAATGGCCTCTATGAACGTTGATGCAGGCGATGGAGATTTAGGAGCTGCGCGGATGTAAAATCTGCATTCAGGACGCCGTAAACCAGGACCAAACCAACCCAGGTTAGTAGTTTAAGGAGTGAACTATATTTTTAAAACTATATGTGTTCATGAATAATCAAGAATTAAAAGTCCATCGACATTTAAATTTAAAAAAAACTGAATTAGTGTCAGCTTACACCAAATACGGCATGTTAACTGATTGCCGAAAATATACACAGTCAAAATTTGTTAAGTTTGGCCACGTAATCGTTAATGATGGTTTGAAAAGTATATACATGATGCTTTCAAATAATTCCCAACTTTTCTGGTTTATTTTTCCTTATATGTACTCTTCTACCAGCCCATAAACTAGAGAATGTAATGGCCTCTATGAACGTTGATGCAGGCGATGGAGATTTAGGAGCTGCGCGGATGTAAAATCTGCATTCAGGACGCCGTAAACCAGGACCAAACCAACCCAGGTTAGTAGTTTAAGGAGTGAACTATATTTTTTAAAACTATATGTGTTCATCGAATAATCAAAATTAAATATAATTTATTAATATTAAAAAAACTGAATTAGTGTCAGCTTTCACCAAATACGGCATGTTAACTGATTGCCGAAAATATACATAGTCAAAATTTGTTAAGTTTGGCCACGTAATCGTTAATGATGGTTTGAAAAGTATATACATGATGCTTTCAAATAATTCCCAACTTTTTCTGGTTTATTTTTTCCTTATATGTACTCTTCTACCAGCCCAAAACTAGAGAATGTAATGGCCTCTATGAACGTTGATGCAGGCGATGGAGATTTAGGAGCTGCGGATGTAAAATCTGCATTCAGGACGCCGTAAACCAGGACCAAACCAACCCAGGTTAGTAGTTTAAGGAGTGAACTATATTTTTTAAAACTATATGTGTTCATCGAATAATCAAGAATTATATTAAATATATAATATTTATTTAATATTAAAAAAACTGAATTACTGTCAGCTTACACCAAATATGACATGTCAACTGATTGCCGAAAATATACATAGTCAAAATTCTTAAGTTTGGCCACGTAATCGTTAATGATGGTTTGAAAAGTATATACATGATGCTTTCAAATAATTCCCAACTTTTTCTGGTTTATTTTTCCTTATATTGTTACTCTTCTACCAGCCATAAAAGAGAATGTAATGGCCTCTTTAAAACTATATGTGTTCATCGAATAATCAAGAATAAAAGTCCATCGACATTTAATATTAAAAAAACTGAATTACTGTCAGCTTACACCAAATATGACATGTCAACTGATTGCCGAAAATATACACAGTCAAAATTTGTTAAGTTTGGCCACGTAATCGTTAATGATGGTTTGAAAAGTATATACATGATGCTTTTAAATAATTCCCAACTTTTTCTGGTTTATTTTTCCTTATATGTACTCTTCTACCAGCCCAAAAACTAGAGAATGTAATGGCCTCTATGAACGTTGATGCAGGCGATGGAGATTTAGGAGCTGCGCGGATGTAAAATCTGCATTCAGGACGCCGTAAACCAGGACCAAACCAACCCAGGTTAGTAGTTTAAGGAGTGAACTATATTTTTTAAAACTATATGTGTTCATCGAATAATCAAGAATAAAAGTCCATCGACATTTAAATTTAAAAAAAACTGAATTAGTGTCAGCTTACACCAAATACGGCATGTTAACTGATTGCCGAAAATATACACAGTCAAAATTTGTTAAGTTTGGCCACGTAATCGTTAATGATGGTTTGAAAAGTATATACATGATGCTTTCAAATAATTCCCAACTTTTTCTGGTTTATTTTTCCTTATATGTACTCTTCTACCAGCCCATAAACTAGAGAATGTAATGGCCTCTATGAACGTTGATGCAGGCGATGGAGATTTAGGAGCTGCGCGGATGTAAAATCTGCATTCAGGACGCCGTAAGCCAGGACCAAACCAACCCAGGTTAGTAGTTTAAGGAGTGAACTATATTTTTTAAACTATATGTGTCATCGAATAATCAAGAAATATTAATATTATAATATTTATTTAATATTAAAAAAACTGAATTACTGTCAGCTTACACCAAATATGACATGTCAACTGATTGCCGAAAATATACATAGTCAAAATTTCTTAAGTTTGCCACGTAATCGTTAATGATGGTTTGAAAAGTATATACATGATGCTTTAAATAATCCCAACTTTTTCTGGTTTATTTTCCTTATATGTACTCTTCTACCAGCCCAAAACTAGAGAATGTAATGGCCTCTATGAACGTTGATGCAGGCGATGGAGATTAGGAGCTGCGCGGATGTAAAATCTGCATTCAGGACGCCGTAAACCAGGACCAAACCAACCCAGGTTAGTGTTTAAGGAGTGAACTATATTTTTTAAAACTATATGTGTTCATCTAATAATCAAGAATTAATTAAATATATAATATTTATTTAATATTAAAAAAACTGAATTACTGTCAGCTTACACCAAATATGACATTCAACTGATTGCCAAAATATACATAGTCAAAATTTCTTAAGTTTGGCCACGTAATCGTTATGATGGTTTTGAAAAGTATATACATGATGCTTTCAATAATTCCCAACTTTTTCTGGTTTATTTTCCTTATATGTACTCTTCTACCAGCCCAAAAACTAGAGAATGTAATGGCCTCTATGAACGTTGATGCAGGCGATGGAGATTTAGGAGCTGCGCGGATGTAAAATCTGCATTCAGGACGCCGTAAACCAGGACCAAACCAACCCAGGTTAGTAGTTTAAGGAGTGAACTATATTTTTTAAAACTATATGTGTTCATCGAATAATCAAGAATAAAAGTCCATCGACATTTAAATTTAAAAAAAACTGAATTAGTGTCAGCTTACACCAAATACGGCATGTTAACTGATTGCCGAAAATATACACAGTCAAAATTTGTTAAGTTTGGCCACGTAATCGTTAATGATGGTTTGAAAAGTATATACATGATGCTTTCAAATAATTCCCAACTTTTCTGGTTTATTTTTCCTTATATGTACTCTTCTACCAGCCCATAAACTAGAGAATGTAATGGCCTCTATGAACGTTGATGCAGGCGATGGAGATTTAGGAGCTGCGCGGATGTAAAATCTGCATTCAGGACGCCGTAAACCAGGACCAAACCAACCCAGGTTAGTAGTTTAAGGAGTGAACTATATTTTTTAAAACTATATGTGTTCATCGAATAATCAAGAATTATATAATATAATATTTATTTAATATTAAAAAAACTGAATTAGTGTCAGCTTACACCAAATATGACATGTCAACTGATTGCCGAAAATATACATAGTCAAAATTTCTTAAGTTTGGCCACGTAATCGTTAATGATGGTTTGAAAAGTATATACATGATGCTTTTAAATAATTCCCAACTTTTTCTGGTTTATTTTTCCTTATATGTACTCTTCTACCAGCCCATAAACTAGAGAATGTAATGGCCTCTATGAACGTTGATGCAGGCGATGGAGATTTAGGAGCTGCGCGGATGTAAAATCTGCATTCAGGACGCCGTAAACCAGGACCAAACCAACCCAGGTTAGTAGTTTAAGGAGTGAACTATATTTTTAAAACTATATGTGTTCATCGAATAATCAAGAATTATATTAAATATATAATATTATTTAATATTAAAAAACTGAATTACTGTCAGCTTACACCAAATATGACATGTCAACTGATTGCCGAAAATATACATAGTCAAAATTTCTTAAGTTTGGCCACGTAATCGTTAATGATGGTTTGAAAAGTATATACATGATGCTTTCAAATAATTCCCAACTTTTTCTGGTTTATTTTTCCTTATATGTACTCTTCTACCAGCCCATAGAGAATGTAATGGCCTCTTTAAAACTATATGTGTTCATCGAATAATCAAGAATAAAGTCCATCGACATTTATATTAAAAAAACTGAATTAGTGTCAGCTTACACCAAATACGGCATGTTAACTGATTGCCGAAAATATACACAGTCAAAATTTGTTAAGTTTGGCCACGTAATCGTTAATGATGGTTTGAAAAGTATATACATGATGCTTTCAAATAATTCCCAACTTTTTCTGGTTTATTTTTCCTTATATGTACTCTTCTACCAGCCCATAAACTAGAGAATGTAATGGCCTCTATGAACGTTGATGCAGGCGATGGAGATTTAGGAGCTGCGCGGATGTAAAATCTGCATTCAGGACGCCGTAAACCAGGACCAAACCAACCCAGGTTAGTAGTTTAAGGAGTGAACTATATTTTTTAAAACTATATGTGTTCATTGAATAATCAAGAATTAAAGTCCATCGACATTTAAATTAAAAAAAACTGAATTAGTGTCAGCTTACACCAAATACGGCATGTTAACTGATTGCCGAAAATATACACAGTCAAAATTTGTTAAGTTTGGCCACGTAATCGTTAATGATGGTTTGAAAAGTATATACATGATGCTTTCAAATAATTCCCAACTTTTTCTGGTTTATTTTTCCTTATATGTACTCTTCTACCAGCCCATAAACTAGAGAATGTAATGGCCTCTATGAACGTTGATGCAGGCGATGGAGATTTAGGAGCTGCGCGGATGTAAAATCTGCATTCAGGACGCCGTAAACCAGGACCAAACCAACCCAGGTTAGTAGTTTAAGGAGTGAACTATATTTTTTAAAACTATATGTGTTCATTGAATAATCAAGAATTATATAATTTAATATTATTAAAAAAAAACTGAATTAGTGTCAGCTTACACCAAATGACATGTTAACTGATTGCCGAAAATATACATAGTCAAAATTTTTAAGTTTGGCCACGTAATCGTTAATGATGGTTTGAAAAGTATATACATGATGCTTTCAAATAATTCCCAACTTTTTCTGGTTTATTTTTCCTTATATGTACTCTTCTACCAGCCCATAAACTAGAGAATGTAATGGCCTCTATGAACGTTGATGCAGGCGATGGAGATTTAGGAGCTGCGCGGATGTAAAATCTGCATTCAGGACGCCGTAAACCAGGACCAAACCAACCCAGGTTAGTAGTTTAAGGAGTGAACTATATTTTTTAAAACTATATGTGTTCATTGAATAATCAAGAATTAAATTAAATATAATATTAAATATTAAAAAACTGAATTAGTGTCAGCTTACACCAAATATGACATGTTAACTGATTGCCGAAAATATACAAGTCAAAATTTGTTAAGTTTGGCCACGTAATCGTTAATGATGGTTTGAAAAGTATATACATGATGCTTTCAAATAATTCCCAACTTTTTCTGGTTTATTTTTCCTTATATGTACTCTTCTACCAGCCCATAAACTAGAGAATGTAATGGCCTCTATGAACGTTGATGCAGGCGATGGAGATTTAGGAGCTGCGCGGATGTAAAATCTGCATTCAGGACGCCGTAAACCAGGACCAAACCAACCCAGGTTAGTAGTTTAAGGAGTGAACTATATTTTTTAAAACTATATGTGTTCATTGAATAATCAAGAATTAAAGTCCATCGACATTTAAATTTAAAAAAAACTGAATTAGTGTCAGCTTACACCAAATACGGCATGTTAACTGATTGCCGAAAATATACACAGTCAAAATTTGTTAAGTTTGGCCACGTAATCGTTAATGATGGTTTGAAAAGTATATACATGATGCTTTCAAATAATTCCCAACTTTTTCTGGTTTATTTTTCCTTATATGTACTCTTCTACCAGCCCATAAACTAGAGAATGTAATGGCCTCTATGAACGTTGATGCAGGCGATGGAGATTTAGGAGCTGCGCGGATGTAAAATCTGCATTCAGGACGCCGTAAACCAGGACCAAACCAACCCAGGTTAGTAGTTTAAGGAGTGAACTATATTTTTTAAAACTATATGTGTTCATTGAATAATCAAGAATATAAAGTCCATCGACATTTAAATTTAAAAAAAACTGAATTAGTGTCAGCTTACACCAAATACGGCATGTTAACTGATTGCCGAAAATATACACAGTCAAAATTTGTTAAGTTTGGCCACGTAATCGTTAATGATGGTTTGAAAAGTATATACATGATGCTTTCAAATAATTCCCAACTTTTTCTGGTTTATTTTTCCTTATATGTACTCTTCTACCAGCCCATAAACTAGAGAATGTAATGGCCTCTATGAACGTTGATGCAGGCGATGGAGATTTAGGAGCTGCGCGGATGTAAAATCTGCATTCAGGACGCCGTAAACCAGGACCAAACCAACCCAGGTTAGTAGTTTAAGGAGTGAACTATATTTTTTAAAACTATATGTGTTCATCGAATAATCAAGAATTATAAAATATATAATATTTATTTAAAAAAAATGAATTAGTGTCAGCTTACACCAAATATGACATGTTAACTGATTGCCGAAAATATACACAGTCAAAATTTTTTAAGTTTGGCCACGTAATCGTTAATGATGGTTTGAAAAGTATATACATGATGCTTTCAAATAATTCCCAACTTTTTCTGGTTTATTTTTCCTTATATGTACTCTTCTACCAGCCCATAAACTAGAGAATGTAATGGCCTCTATGAACGTTGATA
>NW_025319004.1:0-14943 GCF_016746245.2 Drosophila santomea
TTTTTCATTTTTGTATTAGTCTTCTAAATTTCTATCGATTTGCCTAAAAACTTTCTGCCACGCCCACTATAACGCCCACAAACCGCCCAAAGCTGCTACGCCCACACTTTTGAAAAATGTTTTGATATTTTTCATTTTGTATTAGTCTTGTAAATTTCTACCGATTTGCCAAAAAACTTTCTGCCACGCCCACTATAACGCCTACAAACCGCCAAAAAACTGTGTTTAAGACTCTCCTTCTCCCTTCCACTAGCTGAGTAACGGGTATCAGATAGTCGGGGAACTCGACTATAGCGTTCTCTTGTTTTAATATTAAATGTCGATGGACTTTTATTTTGATTATTCGATGAACACATATAGTTTTAAAAATATAGTTCACTCCTTAAACTACTAACTGGGTTGGTTTGGTCCTGGTTTACGGCGTCCTGAATGCAGATTTTACATCCGCGCAGCTCCTAAATCTCCATCGCCTGCATCAACGTTCATAGAGGCCATTACATTCTCTAGTTATGGGCTGGTAGAAGAGTACATATAAGGAAAAAATAAACCAGAAAAAGTTGGGAATTATTTGAAAGCATCATGTATATACTTTTCAAACCATCATTAACGATTACGTGGCCAAACTTAACAAATTTTGACTGTGTATATTTTCGGCAATCAGTTGACATGTCATATTTGGTGTAAGCTGACAGTAATTCAGTTTTTTAATATTAAATGTCGATGGACTTTTATTCTTGATTATTCGATGAACACATATAGTTTTAAAAATATAGTTCACTCCTTAAACTACTAACCTGGGTTGGTTTGGTCCTGGTTTACGGCGTCCTGAATGCAGATTTTACATCCGCGCAGCTCCTAAATCTCCATCGCCTGCATCAACGTTCATAGAGGCCATTACATTCTCTAGTTTATGGGCTGGTAAAAGAGTACATATAAGGAAAAATAAACCAGAAAAAGTTGGGAATTATTTGAAAGCATCATGTATATACTTTTTCAAACCATCATTAACGATTACGTGGCCAAACTTAACAAATTTTGACTATGTATATTTTCGGCAATCAGTTGACATGTCATATTTGGTGTAAGCTGACAGTAATTCAGTTTTTTTAATATTAAATGTCGATGGACTTTTATTCTTGATTATTCGATGAACACATATAGTTTTAAAAAATATAGTTCACTCCTTAAACTACTAACCTGGGTTGGTTTGGTCCTGGTTTACGGCGTCCTGAATGCAGATTTTACATCCGCGCAGCTCCTAAATCTCCATCGCCTGCATCAACGTTCATAGAGGCCATTACATTCTCTAGTTTATGGGCTGGTAGAAGAGTACATATAAGGAAAAATAAACCAGAAAAAGTTGGGAATTATTTGAAAGCATCATGTATATACTTTTCAAACCATCATTAACGATTACGTGGCCAAACTTAAGAAATTTTGACTATGTATATTTTCGGCAATCAGTTGACATGTCATATTTGGTGTAAGCTGACAGTAATTCAGTTTTTATACCCGTTACTCGTAGAGTAAAAGGGTATACTAGATTCGTTGAAAAGTATGTAACAGGCAGAAGGAAGCGTTTCCGACCATATAAAGTATATATATTCTTGATCAGGACCAATAGCCGAGTCGATATGACCATGTCCGTCTGTCCGTCTGTCCGTCCGTCCGTCTGTCCGTCTGTCTGTCCGTCCGTATGAACGCTGTGATCTCAGGAACTACAAAAGCTAGAAAGTTGAGATTAAGCATACAGACTCCAGAGACATAGAAGCAGCGCAAGTTTGTCGATTCATGTTGCCACGCCCACTCTAACGCCCACAACCGCCCAAAACTGCCACGCCCACACTTTTGAAAAATGTTTTGATATTTTTTCATTTTTGTATTAGTCTTCTAATTTCTATCGATTTGCCTAAAACTTTCTGCCACGCCCACTATAACGCCCACAAACCGCCCAAAGCTGCTACGCCCACACTTTTGAAAAATGTTTTGATATTTTTTATTTTTGTATTAGTCTTGTAAATTTCTACCGATTTGCCAAAAAACTTTCTGCCACGCCCACTATAACGCCTACAAACCGCCAAAAACTGTGTTTAAGACTCTCCTTCTCCCTTCCACTAGCTGAGTAACGGGTATCAGATAGTCGGGGAACTCGACTATAGCGTTCTCTCTTGTTTTAATATTAAATGTCGATGGACTTTTATTCTTGATTATTCGATGAACACATATAGTTTTAAAAATATAGTTCACTCCTTAAACTACTAACCTGGGTTGGTTTGGTCCTGGTTTACGGCGTCCTGAATGCAGATTTTACATCCGCGCAGCTCCTAAATCTCCATCGCCTGCATCAACGTTCATAGAGGCCATTACATTCTCTAGTTTATGGGCTGGTAGAAGAGTACATATAAGGAAAAATAAACCAGAAAAAGTTGGGAATTATTTGAAAGCATCATGTATATACTTTTCAAACCATCATTAACGATTACGTGGCCAAACTTAAGAAATTTTGACTATGTATATTTTCGGCAATCAGTTGACATGTCATATTTGGTGTAAGCTGACAGTAATTCAGTTTTTTTAATATTAAATGTCGATGGACTTTTATTCTTGATTATTCGATGAACACATATAGTTTTAAAAAATATAGTTCACTCCTTAAACTACTAACCTGGGTTGGTTTGGTCCTGGTTTACGGCGTCCTGAATGCAGATTTTACATCCGCGCAGCTCCTAAATCTCCATCGCCTGCATCAACGTTCATAGAGGCATTACATTCTCTAGTTTATGGGCTGGTAGAAGAGTACATATAAGGAAAAATAAACCAGAAAAGTTGGGAATTATTTGAAAGCATCATGTATATACTTTTCAAACCATCATTAACGATTACGTGGCCAAACTTAAGAAATTTTGACTATGTATATTTTCGGCAATCAGTTGACATGTCATATTTGGTGTAAGCTGACAGTAATTCAGTTTTTATACCCGTTACTCGTAGAGTAAAAGGGTATACTAGATTCGTTGAAAAGTATGTAACAGGCAGAAGGAAGCGTTTCCGACCATATAAAGTATATATATTCTTGATCAGGACCAATAGCCGAGTCGATATGACCATGTCCGTCTGTCCGTCTGTCCGTCCGTCCGTCTGTCCGTCTGTCTGTCCGTCCGTATGAACGCTGTGATCTCAGGAACTACAAAAGCTAGAAAGTTGAGATTAAGCATACAGACTCCAGAGACATAGAAGCAGCGCAAGTTTGTCGATTCATGTTGCCACGCCCACTCTAACGCCCACAAACCGCCCAAAACTGCCACGCCCACACTTTTGAAAAATGTTTTGATATTTTTTCATTTTTGTATTAGTCTTCTAAATTTCTATCGATTTGCCTAAAAACTTTCTGCCACGCCCACTATAACGCCCACAAACCGCCCAAAGCTGCTACGCCCACACTTTTGAAAAATGTTTTGATATTTTTTCATTTTTGTATTAGTCTTGTAAATTTCTACCGATTTGCCAAAAAACTTTCTGCCACGCCCACTATAACGCCTACAAACCGCCAAAAACTGTGTTTAAGACTCTCCTTCTCCCTTCCACTAGCTGAGTAACGGGTATCAGATAGTCGGGGAACTCGACTATAGCGTTCTCTCTTGTTTTAATATTAAATGTCGATGGACTTTTATTCTTGATTATTCGATGAACACATATAGTTTTAAAAAATATAGTTCACTCCTTAAACTACTAACCTGGGTTGGTTTGGTCCTGGTTTACGGCGTCCTGAATGCAGATTTTACATCCGCGCAGCTCCTAAATCTCCATCGCCTGCATCAACGTTCATAGAGGCCATTACATTCTCTAGTTTATGGGCTGGTAGAAGAGTACATATAAGGAAAAATAAACCAGAAAAAGTTGGGAATTATTTGAAAGCATCATGTATATACTTTTCAAACCATCATTAACGATTACGTGGCCAAACTTAAGAAATTTTGACTATGTATATTTTCGGCAATCAGTTGACATGTCATATTTGGTGTAAGCTGACAGTAATTCAGTTTTTTTAATATTAAATGTCGATGGACTTTTATTCTTGATTATTCGATGAACACATATAGTTTTAAAAAATATAGTTCACTCCTTAAACTACTAACCTGGGTTGGTTTGGTCCTGGTTTACGGCGTCCTGAATGCAGATTTTACATCCGCGCAGCTCCTAAATCTCCATCGCCTGCATCAACGTTCATAGAGGCCATTACATTCTCTAGTTTATGGGCTGGTAGAAGAGTACATATAAGGAAAAATAAACCAGAAAAAGTTGGGAATTATTTGAAAGCATCATGTATATACTTTTCAAACCATCATTAACGATTACGTGGCCAAACTTAAGAAATTTTGACTATGTATATTTTCGGCAATCAGTTGACATGTCATATTTGGTGTAAGCTGACAGTAATTCAGTTTTTTTAATATTAAATGTCGATGGACTTTTATTCTTGATTATTCGATGAACACATATAGTTTTAAAAAATATAGTTCACTCCTTAAACTACTAACCTGGGTTGGTTTGGTCCTGGTTTACGGCGTCCTGAATGCAGATTTTACATCCGCGCAGCTCCTAAATCTCCATCGCCTGCATCAACGTTCATAGAGGCCATTACATTCTCTAGTTTATGGGCTGGTAGAAGAGTACATATAAGGAAAAATAAACCAGAAAAAGTTGGGAATTATTTGAAAGCATCATGTATATACTTTTCAAACCATCATTAACGATTACGTGGCCAAACTTAAGAAATTTTGACTATGTATATTTTCGGCAATCAGTTGACATGTCATATTTGGTGTAAGCTGACAGTAATTCAGTTTTTATACCGTTACTCGTAGAGTAAAGGTATATAATTCGTTGAAAGTATGTAACAGCAGAAGAAGCGTTTCGACATATAAATATATATTTTGATCAGACAATAGCCGAGTCGATATGACCATGTCGTCTGTCCGTCTGTCCGTCCGTCCGTCTGTCCGTCTGTCTGTCGTCCGTATGAACGCTGTGATCTCAGGAACTACAAAAGCTAGAAAGTTGAGATTAAGCATACAGACTCCAGAGACATAGAAGCAGCGCAAGTTTGTCGATTCATGTTGCACGCCCACTCTAACGCCACAAACCGCCAAAACTGCACGCCACACTTTGAAAATGTTTTGATATTTTTTCATTTTGTATTAGTCTTCTAAATTTCTATCGATTTGCCTAAAACTTTCTGCCACGCCACTATAACGCCACAAACGCCCAAAGCTGCTACGCCCACACTTTTGAAAATGTTTTGATATTTTTTCATTTTGTATTAGTCTTGTAAATTTCTACCGATTTGCCAAAAACTTTCTGCCACGCCCACTATAACGCCTACAAACCGCCAAAACTGTGTTAAGACTCTCCTTCTCCTTCCACTAGCTGAGTATATCAGATAGTCAACTATAGTTTCTCTTGTTTTATATTAAATGTCGATGGACTTTATTCTTGATTATTCGATGAACACATATAGTTTTAAAAAATATAGTTCACTCCTTAAACTACTAACCTGGGTTGGTTTGGTCCTGGTTTACGGCGTCCTGAATGCAGATTTTACATCCGCGCAGCTCCTAAATCTCCATCGCCTGCATCAACGTTCATAGAGGCCATTACATTCTCTAGTTTATGGGCTGGTAGAAGAGTACATATAAGGAAAAATAAACCAGAAAAAGTTGGGAATTATTTGAAAGCATCATGTATATACTTTTCAAACCATCATTAACGATTACGTGGCCAAACTTAAGAAATTTTGACTATGTATATTTTCGGCAATCAGTTGACATGTCATATTTGGTGTAAGCTGACAGTAATTCAGTTTTTTTAATATTAAATGTCGATGACTTTAATTCTTGATTATTCGATGAACACATATAGTTTTAAAAAATATAGTTCACTCCTTAAACTACTAACCTGGGTTGGTTTGGTCCTGGTTTACGGCGTCCTGAATGCAGATTTTACATCCGCGCAGCTCCTAAATCTCCATCGCCTGCATCAACGTTCATAGAGGCCATTACATTCTCTAGTTTATGGGCTGGTAGAAGAGTACATATAAGGAAAAATAAACCAGAAAAAGTTGGGAATTATTTGAAAGCATCATGTATATACTTTTCAAACCATCATTAACGATTACGTGGCCAAACTTAAGAAATTTTGACTATGTATATTTTCGGCAATCAGTTGACATGTCATATTTGGTGTAAGCTGACAGTAATTCAGTTTTTTTAATATTAAATGTCGATGGACTTTTATTCTTGATTATTCGATGAACACATATAGTTTTAAAAAATATAGTTCACTCCTTAAACTACTAACCTGGGTTGGTTTGGTCCTGGTTTACGGCGTCCTGAATGCAGATTTTACATCCGCGCAGCTCCTAAATCTCCATCGCCTGCATCAACGTTCATAGAGGCCATTACATTCTCTAGTTTATGGGCTGGTAGAAGAGTACATATAAGGAAAAATAAACCAGAAAAAGTTGGGAATTATTTGAAAGCATCATGTATATACTTTTCAAACCATCATTAACGATTACGTGGCCAAACTTAAGAAATTTTGACTATGTATATTTTCGGCAATCAGTTGACATGTCATATTTGGTGTAAGCTGACAGTAATTCAGTTTTTTACCGTTACTCGTAAGTAAATATACTAATTCTTGAAATATGAACAAAAGTTTAAAAAATATATTTATCCTAATCATATGACATGTCCGTCTGTCGTCTGTCTGTCTTGTCGTCTGTTATGCTGTATTCAGACTCAAAGCTAGTTAGATTACATACAGACTCAGACATAGAGCGCATTTGTCGATCATGTGCCATCTAACGAAAAAATGACATTTTAATTTTTTTTTTTTTTTTTTTTTTTTTCTATGATTTTTTTTACGACTATAAAAAATGCTAATTTGAAAATTTTTATTTTTTTTTTTTTATTTTTTTCTACGATTTAAAATTTCTGACGCCACTATACTAACGCAAACTTTTTGACTTTTTTTTGGTAACGGTATCAGATAGTGAACTGACTATTTCTTTTTTTTATTAAATGTCGATGGACTTTATTCTTGATTATTCGATGAACACATATAGTTTTAAAAAATATAGTTCACTCCTTAAACTACTAACCTGGGTTGGTTTGGTCCTGGTTTACGGCGTCCTGAATGCAGATTTTACATCCGCGCAGCTCCTAAATCTCCATCGCCTGCATCAACGTTCATAGAGGCCATTACATTCTCTAGTTTATGGGCTGGTAGAAGAGTACATATAAGGAAAAATAAACCAGAAAAAGTTGGGAATTATTTGAAAGCATCATGTATATACTTTTCAAACCATCATTAACGATTACGTGGCCAAACTTAAGAAATTTTGACTATGTATATTTTCGGCAATCAGTTGACATGTCATATTTGGTGTAAGCTGACAGTAATTCAGTTTTTTTAATATTAAATGTCGATGGACTTTTAATTCTTGATTATTCGATGAACACATATAGTTTTAAAAAATATAGTTCACTCCTTAAACTACTAACCTGGGTTGGTTTGGTCCTGGTTTACGGCGTCCTGAATGCAGATTTTACATCCGCGCAGCTCCTAAATCTCCATCGCCTGCATCAACGTTCATAGAGGCCATTACATTCTCTAGTTTATGGGCTGGTAGAAGAGTACATATAAGGAAAAATAAACCAGAAAAAGTTGGGAATTATTTGAAAGCATCATGTATATACTTTTCAAACCATCATTAACGATTACGTGGCCAAACTTAAAAATTTTGACTATGTATATTTTCGGCAATCAGTTGACATGTCATATTTGGTGTAAGCTGACAGTAATTCAGTTTTTTTAATATTAAATGTCGATGGACTTTTATTCTTGATTATTCGATGAACACATATAGTTTTAAAAAATATAGTTCACTCCTTAAACTACTAACCTGGGTTGGTTTGGTCCTGGTTTACGGCGTCCTGAATGCAGATTTTACATCCGCGCAGCTCCTAAATCTCCATCGCCTGCATCAACGTTCATAGAGGCCATTACATTCTCTAGTTTATGGGCTGGTAGAAGAGTACATATAAGGAAAAATAAACCAGAAAAAGTTGGGAATTATTTGAAAGCATCATGTATATACTTTTCAAACCATCATTAACGATTACGTGGCCAAACTTAACAAATTTTGACTATGTATATTTTCGGCAATCAGTTGACATGTCATATTTGGTGTAAGCTGACAGTAATTCAGTTTTTTTAATATTAAATGTCGATGACTTTAATTCTTGATTATTCGATGAACACATATAGTTTTAAAAAATATAGTTCACTCCTTAAACTACTAACCTGGGTTGGTTTGGTCCTGGTTTACGGCGTCCTGAATGCAGATTTTACATCCGCGCAGCTCCTAAATCTCCATCGCCTGCATCAACGTTCATAGAGGCCATTACATTCTCTAGTTTATGGGCTGGTAGAAGAGTACATATAAGGAAAAATAAACCAGAAAAAGTTGGGAATTATTTGAAAGCATCATGTATATACTTTTCAAACCATCATTAACGATTACGTGGCCAAACTTAACAAATTTTGACTATGTATATTTTCGGCAATCAGTTGACATGTCATATTTGGTGTAAGCTGACAGTAATTCAGTTTTTTTAATATTAAATGTCGATGGACTTTAATTCTTGATTATTCGATGAACACATATAGTTTTAAAAAATATAGTTCACTCCTTAAACTACTAACCTGGGTTGGTTTGGTCCTGGTTTACGGCGTCCTGAATGCAGATTTTACATCCGCGCAGCTCCTAAATCTCCATCGCCTGCATCAACGTTCATAGAGGCCATTACATTCTCTAGTTTATGGGCTGGTAGAAGAGTACATATAAGGAAAAATAAACCAGAAAAAGTTGGGAATTATTTGAAAGCATCATGTATATACTTTTCAAACCATCATTAACGATTACGTGGCCAAACTTAACAAATTTTGACTATGTATATTTTCGGCAATCAGTTGACATGTCATATTTGGTGTAAGCTGACAGTAATTCAGTTTTTTTAATATTAAATGTCGATGGACTTTAATTCTTGATTATTCGATGAACACATATAGTTTTAAAAAATATAGTTCACTCCTTAAACTACTAACCTGGGTTGGTTTGGTCCTGGTTTACGGCGTCCTGAATGCAGATTTTACATCCGCGCAGCTCCTAAATCTCCATCGCCTGCATCAACGTTCATAGAGGCCATTACATTCTCTAGTTTATGGGCTGGTAGAAGAGTACATATAAGGAAAAATAAACCAGAAAAAGTTGGGAATTATTTGAAAGCATCATGTATATACTTTTCAAACCATCATTAACGATTACGTGGCCAAACTTAACAAATTTTGACTATGTATATTTTCGGCAATCAGTTGACATGTCATATTTGGTGTAAGCTGACAGTAATTCAGTTTTTTTAATATTAAATGTCGATGGACTTTAATTCTTGATTATTCGATGAACACATATAGTTTTAAAAAATATAGTTCACTCCTTAAACTACTAACCTGGGTTGGTTTGGTCCTGGTTTACGGCGTCCTGAATGCAGATTTTACATCCGCGCAGCTCCTAAATCTCCATCGCCTGCATCAACGTTCATAGAGGCCATTACATTCTCTAGTTTATGGGCTGGTAGAAGAGTACATATAAGGAAAAATAAACCAGAAAAAGTTGGGAATTATTTGAAAGCATCATGTATATACTTTTCAAACCATCATTAACGATTACGTGGCCAAACTTAACAAATTTTGACTATGTATATTTTCGGCAATCAGTTGACATGTCATATTTGGTGTAAGCTGACAGTAATTCAGTTTTTTTAATATTAAATGTCGATGACTTTAATTCTTGATTATTCGATGAACACATATAGTTTTAAAAAATATAGTTCACTCCTTAAACTACTAACCTGGGTTGGTTTGGTCCTGGTTTACGGCGTCCTGAATGCAGATTTTACATCCGCGCAGCTCCTAAATCTCCATCGCCTGCATCAACGTTCATAGAGGCCATTACATTCTCTAGTTTATGGGCTGGTAGAAGAGTACATATAAGGAAAAATAAACCAGAAAAAGTTGGGAATTATTTGAAAGCATCATGTATATACTTTTCAAACCATCATTAACGATTACGTGGCCAAACTTAACAAATTTTGACTATGTATATTTTCGGCAATCAGTTGACATGTCATATTTGGTGTAAGCTGACAGTAATTCAGTTTTTTTAATATTAAATGTCGATGGACTTTAATTCTTGATTATTCATGAACACATATAGTTTTAAAAAATATAGTTCACTCCTTAAACTACTAACCTGGGTTGGTTTGGTCCTGGTTTACGGCGTCCTGAATGCAGATTTTACATCCGCGCAGCTCCTAAATCTCCATCGCCTGCATCAACGTTCATAGAGGCCATTACATTCTCTAGTTTATGGGCTGGTAGAAGAGTACATATAAGGAAAAATAAACCAGAAAAAGTTGGGAATTATTTGAAAGCATCATGTATATACTTTTCAAACCATCATTAACGATTACGTGGCCAAACTTAACAAATTTTGACTATGTATATTTTCGGCAATCAGTTGACATGTCATATTTGGTGTAAGCTGACAGTAATTCAGTTTTTTTAATATTAAATGTCGATGGACTTTAATTCTTGATTATTCATGAACACATATAGTTTTAAAAAATATAGTTCACTCCTTAAACTACTAACCTGGGTTGGTTTGGTCCTGGTTTACGGCGTCCTGAATGCAGATTTTACATCCGCGCAGCTCCTAAATCTCCATCGCCTGCATCAACGTTCATAGAGGCCATTACATTCTCTAGTTTATGGGCTGGTAGAAGAGTACATATAAGGAAAAATAAACCAGAAAAAGTTGGGAATTATTTGAAAGCATCATGTATATACTTTTCAAACCATCATTAACGATTACGTGGCCAAACTTAACAAATTTTGACTATGTATATTTTCGGCAATCAGTTGACATGTCATATTTGGTGTAAGCTGACAGTAATTCAGTTTTTTTAATATTAAATGTCGATGACTTTAATTCTTGATTATTCGATGAACACATATAGTTTTAAAAAATATAGTTCACTCCTTAAACTACTAACCTGGGTTGGTTTGGTCCTGGTTTACGGCGTCCTGAATGCAGATTTTACATCCGCGCAGCTCCTAAATCTCCATCGCCTGCATCAACGTTCATAGAGGCCATTACATTCTCTAGTTTATGGGCTGGTAGAAGAGTACATATAAGGAAAAATAAACCAGAAAAAGTTGGGAATTATTTGAAAGCATCATGTATATACTTTTCAAACCATCATTAACGATTACGTGGCCAAACTTAACAAATTTTGACTATGTATATTTTCGGCAATCAGTTGACATGTCATATTTGGTGTAAGCTGACAGTAATTCAGTTTTTTTAATTTAAATGTCGATGGACTTTAATTCTTGATTATTCATGAACACATATAGTTTTAAAAAATATAGTTCACTCCTTAAACTACTAACCTGGGTTGGTTTGGTCCTGGTTTACGGCGTCCTGAATGCAGATTTTACATCCGCGCAGCTCCTAAATCTCCATCGCCTGCATCAACGTTCATAGAGGCCATTACATTCTCTAGTTTATGGGCTGGTAGAAGAGTACATATAAGGAAAAATAAACCAGAAAAAGTTGGGAATTATTTGAAAGCATCATGTATATACTTTTCAAACCATCATTAACGATTACGTGGCCAAACTTAACAAATTTTGACTATGTATATTTTCGGCAATCAGTTGACATGTCATATTTGGTGTAAGCTGACAGTAATTCAGTTTTTTTAATATTAAATGTCGATGGACTTTAATTCTTGATTATTCGATGAACACATATAGTTTTAAAAAATATAGTTCACTCCTTAAACTACTAACCTGGGTTGGTTTGGTCCTGGTTTACGGCGTCCTGAATGCAGATTTTACATCCGCGCAGCTCCTAAATCTCCATCGCCTGCATCAACGTTCATAGAGGCCATTACATTCTCTAGTTTATGGGCTGGTAGAAGAGTACATATAAGGAAAAATAAACCAGAAAAAGTTGGGAATTATTTGAAAGCATCATGTATATACTTTTCAAACCATCATTAACGATTACGTGGCCAAACTTAACAAATTTTGACTATGTATATTTTCGGCAATCAGTTGACATGTCATATTTGGTGTAAGCTGACAGTAATTCAGTTTTTTTAATATTAAATGTCGATGGACTTTAATTCTTGATTATTCGATGAACACATATAGTTTTAAAAAATATAGTTCACTCCTTAAACTACTAACCTGGGTTGGTTTGGTCCTGGTTTACGGCGTCCTGAATGCAGATTTTACATCCGCGCAGCTCCTAAATCTCCATCGCCTGCATCAACGTTCATAGAGGCCATTACATTCTCTAGTTTATGGGCTGGTAGAAGAGTACATATAAGGAAAAATAAACCAGAAAAAGTTGGGAATTATTTGAAAGCATCATGTATATACTTTTCAAACCATCATTAACGATTACGTGGCCAAACTTAACAAATTTTGACTATGTATATTTTCGGCAATCAGTTGACATGTCATATTTGGTGTAAGCTGACAGTAATTCAGTTTTTTTAATATTAAATGTCGATGGACTTTAATTCTTGATTATTCATGAACACATATAGTTTTAAAAAATATAGTTCACTCCTTAAACTACTAACCTGGGTTGGTTTGGTCCTGGTTTACGGCGTCCTGAATGCAGATTTTACATCCGCGCAGCTCCTAAATCTCCATCGCCTGCATCAACGTTCATAGAGGCCATTACATTCTCTAGTTTATGGGCTGGTAGAAGAGTACATATAAGGAAAAATAAACCAGAAAAAGTTGGGAATTATTTGAAAGCATCATGTATATACTTTTCAAACCATCATTAACGATTACGTGGCCAAACTTAACAAATTTTGACTGTGTATATTTTCGGCAATCAGTTAACATGTCATATTTGGTGTAAGCTGACAGTAATTCAGTTTTTTTAATATTAAATGTCGATGGACTTTAATTCTTGATTATTCAATGAACACATATAGTTTTAAAAAATATAGTTCACTCCTTAAACTACTAACCTGGGTTGGTTTGGTCCTGGTTTACGGCGTCCTGAATGCAGATTTTACATCCGCGCAGCTCCTAAATCTCCATCGCCTGCATCAACGTTCATAGAGGCCATTACATTCTCTAGTTTATGGGCTGGTAGAAGAGTACATATAAGGAAAAATAAACCAGAAAAAGTTGGGAATTATTTGAAAGCATCATGTATATACTTTTCAAACCATCATTAACGATTACGTGGCCAAACTTAAAAATTTTGACTATGTATATTTTCGGCAATCAGTTGACATGTCATATTTGGTGTAAGCTGACAGTAATTCAGTTTTTTTAATATTAAATGTCGATACTTTAATTCTTGATTATTCGATGAACACATATAGTTTTAAAAAATATAGTTCACTCCTTAAACTACTAACCTGGGTTGGTTTGGTCCTGGTTTACGGCGTCCTGAATGCAGATTTTACATCCGCGCAGCTCCTAAATCTCCATCGCCTGCATCAACGTTCATAGAGGCCATTACATTCTCTAGTTTATGGGCTGGTAGAAGAGTACATATAAGGAAAAATAAACCAGAAAAAGTTGGGAATTATTTGAAAGCATCATGTATATACTTTTCAAACCATCATTAACGATTACGTGGCCAAACTTAACAAATTTTGACTGTGTATATTTTCGGCAATCAGTTAACATGCGTATTTGGTGTAAGCTGACACTAATTCAGTTTTTTTAATTTAAATGTCGATGGACTTTAATTCTTGATTATTCAATGAACACATATAGTTTTAAAAAATATAGTTCACTCCTTAAACTACTAACCTGGGTTGGTTTGGTCCTGGTTTACGGCGTCCTGAATGCAGATTTTACATCCGCGCAGCTCCTAAATCTCCATCGCCTGCATCAACGTTCATAGAGGCCATTACATTCTCTAGTTTATGGGCTGGTAGAAGAGTACATATAAGGAAAAATAAACCAGAAAAAGTTGGGAATTATTTGAAAGCATCATGTATATACTTTTCAAACCATCATTAACGATTACGTGGCCAAACTTAACAAATTTTGACTATGTATATTTTCGGCAATCAGTTACATGTCATATTTGGTGTAAGCTGACAGTAATTCAGTTTTTTTAATATTAAATGTCGATGACTTTAATTCTTGATTATTCAATGAACACATATAGTTTTAAAAAATATAGTTCACTCCTTAAACTACTAACCTGGGTTGGTTTGGTCCTGGTTTACGGCGTCCTGAATGCAGATTTTACATCCGCGCAGCTCCTAAATCTCCATCGCCTGCATCAACGTTCATAGAGGCCATTACATTCTCTAGTTTATGGGCTGGTAGAAGAGTACATATAAGGAAAAATAAACCAGAAAAAGTTGGGAATTATTTGAAAGCATCATGTATATACTTTTCAAACCATCATTAACGATTACGTGGCCAAACTTAACAAATTTTGACTATGTATATTTTCGGCAATCAGTTGACATGTCATATTTGGTGTAAGCTGACAGTAATTCAGTTTTTTTAATTTAAATGTCGATGGACTTTAATTCTTGATTATTCAATGAACACATATAGTTTTAAAAAATATAGTTCACTCCTTAAACTACTAACCTGGGTTGGTTTGGTCCTGGTTTACGGCGTCCTGAATGCAGATTTTACATCCGCGCAGCTCCTAAATCTCCATCGCCTGCATCAACGTTCATAGAGGCCATTACATTCTCTAGTTTATGGGCTGGTAGAAGAGTACATATAAGGAAAAATAAACCAGAA
>NW_025319005.1:0-10743 GCF_016746245.2 Drosophila santomea
GCGGTTTCTGCTACGGCCAAGAAGCCGAAAGCAAAGACTACGGCTGCCAAGAAGTAAATTGTGAAAAGTACATGTTCGCAATCAAAATTTTAGATTTCCAGATCTGAAATTTGTTTAAACAAGCCCTTTTCAGGGCTACAACGATTCCGTTGCAAGAGAAAAAACTTTCATTTAAATACTATTTGAAAATTAAAATTCTCCATTAGTTTTATTGGCAACCATCGCGTCGTGTCTGGTTATTGAATTACGTTGCTTTTTGAGCGTATTGAGTTTTCATTTCCGATTTTTTGGTATATATCTAATCAAATTTGAACAATTTTAACCCCATATTGGGGATGGATAAGTTGAAATCGACGATATATTGAAAAATACATTTCCTTGGTGAAACACATTGTGGCCCTGAAAAGGGCCGTTTTGGATTATTCGTAGGAACAAATTATTTGGAGCTGGTGTACTTGGTGACAGCCTTGGTTCCCTCACTGACAGCATGCTTGGCCAACTCTCCCGGCAGAAGCAGGCGAACAGCCGTTTGGATTTCTCGACTGGTGATGGTCGAGCGCTTGTTGTAGTGAGCCAGACGAGACGCCTCGGCAGCAATGCGCTCGAAAATATCATTTACAAAGCTGTTCATGATGCTCATCGCCTTAGATGAAATGCCGGTGTCAGGATGGACCTGCTTGAGAACCTTGTAAATGTAGATGGCATAGCTCTCCTTCCTCTTGCGCTTCTTTTTCTTGTCGGTCTTGGTGATATTCTTCTGAGCCTTGCCAGCCTTCTTGGCTGCCTTTCCACTAGTTTTCGGCGGCATTATTTACTTACTTATATTTTCACAAACACAATTCACTTATCATAATGTGGCTCCGAACGCGTTCATTTTTATACTTTTTACGGGCAATCATTTCAGGTCTAAGTCACCCACCCCTAACTGAAAGCGCTGGCAGACGAAAAAGTATAAATATTTCCCTGCCGGGGTTCGGCCAGCATTCGTGTTCCGTGTGTAAAGTGAACTAAGTGAAATAAACGCAAAGCAAAATGTCTGGACGTGGAAAAGGTGGCAAAGTGAAGGGAAAGGCAAAAGTCCCGCTCCAACCGTGCCGGTCTTCAATTCCCTGTGGGCCGTATTCACCGTCTGCTCCGGAAGGGCAACTACGCCGAGCGTGTTGGTGCAGGCGCTCCAGTTTACCTAGCAGCCGTAATGGAATATCTGGCCGCTGAAGTTCTCGAGTTGGCAGGCAATGCTGCTCGTGACAACAAGAAGACTAGAATTATTCCGCGTCATTTACAGCTGGCCATCCGCAACGACGAGGAGTTAAACAAGCTGCTCTCCGGCGTCACTATTGCCCAAGGTGGAGTCTTGCCGAATATTCAGGCTGTTCTGTTGCCCAAAAAAGACCGAGAAGAAGGCTTAAACTAAACGTTTCAAAAGCTGAAACCCTACTTGTACATAAAATCGTCAATCAAACCGTCCTTTTCAGGACGACCAAATTGTTACCAAAGATTTGAAAAAATTTTAAACTACTATTATGTTGTATTGAATAAATTATACAAAAAATTATTTTAAGAATTGTCATATTTTATTGATATATGCAGTAAGATTTTTCAAATTTTCTATTATATAAAATATAAAGTAGTTTTTTTATTTTTCGCACTCCACGATGTCTGAATTCAGTACAGTCTGTACAAAGCCATGTTATGAATCTATCAATAGATACACACTATACTCTCAATTTGGTCTACCTGAAAAAGCAATCAATGATCGACATTTAGTTTGATGCAATAGCGGACTACCTCATTCTTGGGATTCCCAACCAATAAAAGGAAATATTTTTTGAAAATGTACCTCCTTTTAAAAACTAAATAGTGGTCCTGAAAAGGACCGATTGCTTAATAGGGGTACAGGACTTTTTGTTTAACCGCCAAATCCGTAGAGGGTGCGGCCTTGCCTCTTCAGAGCGTACACAACATCCATGGCTGTAACAGTCTTTCTCTTAGCGTGTTCGGTGTAGGTGACGGCATCACGAATTACGTTCTCCAAGAAAACCTTCAGAACACCACGCGTTTCCTCGTATATGAGTCCAGATATGCGCTTCACACCGCCACGACGAGCCAAACGGCGGATAGCAGGCTTCGTGATACCTTGGATGTTATCACGAAGCACTTTGCGATGACGCTTGGCGCCACCTTTTCCCAATCCCTTGCCTCCTTTACCACGACCAGTCATTATTCACTGTTTTATACTATTCTGCACACACAGTCCGAAAGTCACTGAAGAACTAATTTTAACATTTTCTGTGTGCCTCTATTTATACGTGCTTAAGTTGGCAAGGCTTCAACTGGCAGCCCAAGCCCTAGCATACTCTTCAATCGGTCCTTTTCAGGACCACAAACCACATTCAATGAGATTTAAAATTTTCTTTTGCAGCCTATTTATAAAAGAATATATATTAGAATATAATATTATATATAGAAAATAATAACAATTGATATTCTATATTTTGTCTTTGTGTTAAGTTCAGCTGAATATATTATTGAAATGTTTATAAGGGGCAAACGGCACTGAACCTTCAAACATTTCAAAAAAATAGAAATTCTGCTAATGAAAGAATCGAAATATTGTTATTTTAATTGTGAGCCCAACATTAATAAAATAAAAGAAAAGGTTAATATAAAAACAGTTGTTTTATATTTTTTATTAGTGCTTCCTTTAGAAATAACACTGAAATAGTCATACGGAGCAAGAACCACGTTACCTTCAAACATCTATAAAAAATCAAAATTCTGCGAATGACAGTTTGGAAATAATGTAATTATATCGGTCTGTCCAATATTTGGAAAGTAACAGAAAACTAGAACATAAAGATTGTTAATTAAAATTTTTTCTTAGTTTTAACTCAATTTGGGAATATTATTGAAGAGATCGTGCGGGCAAGTGGAACTGCCCCTTCAACCGTCTGTAAAAAATAAAAGATCTGTAAAAACTTGTTTAGAAATTGGTTAATTACGTTGGGAATTGAATATCTAATATATAAAAGAAAGAGATAATACAAAAAAGATTGCTTTATATTTTTTATTAAATGAAAACATTGTATGACATACTATATGAAGGCTGATATATGGCAGGGAAATTGATTTATTTTAGACAAATTATTTATAAAAATGCATGAAAACTTTAATCTACTAAAGCAAACACGTTATTATTTTAAGAAAATATTAAAAATCCATTGTTTTTGACAATATATGTATTTTTTAGTATCAAAAACTATTGCTGAATGATGCCGTAGAGAAAACTTTTTATGTAGTTCATTGTCAACTTAAATCAAGTAATAAAGTATCTCAATCAATAATAGACGCTCCTTTTTTAGGTTTTCCTAAAGGTCGAAAGTTAAAGTTGTAATAAACATCGGGAATCTCTAAATTATTTTCATGATTTATAATTTAAAAACATGTTTTTTATAAATTGCTCTAGTTACAAATGTGAATATTCAAGTTCAAATAACATTATAAAGTCACTAAAACCATATATCAACATTTGAAAAATTCATAGTGAAAAAATAATTATTTAAGAATGTAGAACTATTAAAACATATTTTTATTAAATATTTTAAACACTTTATATTTAAAAAAAAAGTTTGCACTTCAAGCAAACATCAACATAGTAAATGACTGCTAGCAGTCGTATTGTCAAAGTGCTCTCCTCCTCGATTCTCATCCGAGCGAGGGAGGTTGGCAAACAGCGCGCGGACCATTTTCTGAAGAAAAAAAGTGTTCTTAGTGAAGAAAAATGTCTGATTCTGCAGTTGCAACGTCCGCTTCTCCAGTGGCTGCCCCATCCGCGACAGTTGAGAAAAAGGTGGCCCAAAAAAAGGCATCTGGATCTGCCGGCACAAAGGCAAAGAAAGCCAATGCGGCGCCGTCACATCCGCCAACTCAGCAAATGGTGGACGCTTCGATTAAAAATTTAAAGGAACGTGGCGGCTCATCACTTCTGGCAATAAAAAAATATATCACTGCCACTTATAAATGCGACGCCCAAAAGTTAGCTCCATTCATCAAGAAGTACTTAAAATCGGCCGTGGTCAATGGAAAGCTTATCCAAACAAAGGGAAAGGGTGCATCTGGATCATTTAAACTTTCGGCCTCCGCCAAGAAGGATAAGGATCCGAAGGCGAAGTCGAGGGTTTTGTCTGCTGAGAAAAAAGTGGAAAGCAAGAAGGTAGCATCCAAGAAGACTGGTGCTTCCTTCAAAAAAACTGCCGCTGGGGCTGCTGACAAAAAGCCCAAGGCTAAGAAGGCTGTGGCCACCAAAAAGACTGCCGAGAAAAAGAAAACCGAGAAGGCAAAAGCCAAGGATGCTAAGAAAACTGGAATCGTAAAGTCGAAGCCCGCCGCAACAAAGGCGAAAGCGACCGCGACCGCAGCGAAGTCGAAGGATGCAGCAGCCAAAGCCCCAAAGGCAAAGCCAGCGGCGTCTGCAAAACCCAAAAAGACTGCGAAGAAAGCAGCGGTTTCTGCTACGGCCAAGAAGCCGAAAGCAAAGACTACGGCTGCCAAGAAGTAAATTGTGAAAAGTACATGTTCGCAATCAAAATTTTAGATTTCCAGATCTGAAATTTGTTTAAACAAGCCCTTTTCAGGGCTACAACGATTCCGTTGCAAGAGAAAAAACTTTCATTTAAATACTATTTGAAAATTAAAATGCTCCATTAATTTATTGGCAACCATCGCGTCGTGTCTGGTTATTGAATTACGTTGCTTTTTGAGCGTATTGAGTTTTCATTTCCGATTTTTTGGTATATATCTAATCAAATTTGAACAATTTTAACCCCATATTGGGGATGGATAAGTTGAAATCGACGATATATTGAAAAATACATTTCCTTGGTGAAACACATTGTGGCCCTGAAAAGGGCCGTTTTGGATTATTCGTAGGAACAAATTATTTGGAGCTGGTGTACTTGGTGACAGCCTTGGTTCCCTCACTGACAGCATGCTTGGCCAACTCTCCCGGCAGAAGCAGGCGAACAGCCGTTTGGATTTCTCGACTGGTGATGGTCGAGCGCTTGTTGTAGTGAGCCAGACGAGACGCCTCGGCAGCAATGCGCTCGAAAATATCATTTACAAAGCTGTTCATGATGCTCATCGCCTTAGATGAAATGCCGGTGTCAGGATGGACCTGCTTGAGAACCTTGTAAATGTAGATGGCATAGCTCTCCTTCCTCTTGCGCTTCTTTTTCTTGTCGGTCTTGGTGATATTCTTCTGAGCCTTGCCAGCCTTCTTGGCTGCCTTTCCACTAGTTTTCGGCGGCATTATTTACTTTACTTATATTTTCACAAACACAATTCACTTATCATAATGTGGCTCCGAACGCGTTCATTTTTATACTTTTTACGGGCAATCATTTCAGGTCTAAGTCACCCACCCCTAACTGAAAGCGCTGGCAGACGAAAAAGTATAAATATTTCCCTGCCGGGGTTCGGCCAGCATTCGTGTTCCGTGTGTAAAGTGAACTAAGTGAAATAAACGCAAAGCAAAATGTCTGGACGTGGAAAAGGTGGCAAAGTGAAGGGAAAGGCAAAGTCCCGCTCCAACCGTGCCGGTCTTCAATTCCCTGTGGGCCGTATTCACCGTCTGCTCCGGAAGGGCAACTACGCCGAGCGTGTTGGTGCAGGCGCTCCAGTTTACCTAGCAGCCGTAATGGAATATCTGGCCGCTGAAGTTCTCGAGTTGGCAGGCAATGCTGCTCGTGACAACAAGAAGACTAGAATTATTCCGCGTCATTTACAGCTGGCCATCCGCAACGACGAGGAGTTAAACAAGCTGCTCTCCGGCGTCACTATTGCCCAAGGTGGAGTCTTGCCGAATATTCAGGCTGTTCTGTTGCCCAAAAAGACCGAGAAGAAGGCTTAAACTAAACGTTTCAAAAGCTGAAACCCTACTTGTACATAAAATCGTCAATCAAACCGTCCTTTTCAGGACGACCAAATTGTTACCAAAGATTTGAAAAAATTTTAAACTACTATTATGTTGTATTGAATAAATTATACAAAAAATTATTTTAAGAATTGTCATATTTATTTATATATGCAGTAAGATTTTTCGAATTTTCTATTATATAAAATATAAAGCAGTTTTTTTATTTTTCGCACTCCACGATGCGTGATATACACACGGTGTCTGAATTCAGTACAGTCTGTACAAAGCCATGTTATGAATCTATCAATAGATACACACTATACTCTCAATTTGGTCTACCTGAAAAAGCAATCAATGATCGACATTTAGTTTGATGCAATAGCGGACTACCTCATTCTTGGGATTCCCATCCAATAAAAGGAAATATTTTTTTGAAAATGTACCTCCTTTTAAAAAGTGAGTGGTGGTCCTGAAAAGGACCGATTGCTTAATAAAAGTACAGGACTTTTTGTTTAACCGCCAAATCCGTAGAGGGTGCGGCCTTGCCTCTTCAGAGCGTACACAACATCCATGGCTGTAACAGTCTTTCTCTTAGCGTGTTCGGTGTAGGTGACGGCATCACGAATTACGTTCTCCAAGAAAACCTTCAGAACACCACGCGTTTCCTCGTATATGAGTCCAGATATGCGCTTCACACCGCCACGACGAGCCAAACGGCGGATAGCAGGCTTCGTGATACCTTGGATGTTATCACGAAGCACTTTGCGATGACGCTTGGCGCCACCTTTTCCCAATCCCTTGCCTCCTTTACCACGACCAGTCATTATTCACTGTTTTATACTATTCTGCACACACAGTCCGAAAGTCACTGAAGAACTAATTTTAACATTTTCTGTGTGCCTCTATTTATACGTGCTTAAGTTGGCAAGGCTTCAACTGGCAGCCCAAGCCCTAGCATACTCTACAATCGGTCCTTTTCAGGACCACAAACCACATTCAATGAGATTTAAACTTTTCTTTTGCAGCCTATTTATAAAAGAATATATATTAGAATATAATATTATATATAGAAAATAATAACAATTGATATTCTATATTTTGTCTTTGTGTTAAGTTCAGCTGAATATATTATTGAAATGTTTATAAGGGGCAAACGGCACTGAACCTTCAAACATATCAAAAAAATTGAAATAAAATAAAAGAAAAGGTTAATATAAAAACAGTTGTTTTATATTTTTTATTAGTGCTTCCTTTAGAAATAACACTGAAATAGTCATACGGAGCAAGAACCACGTTACCTTCAAACATCTATAAAAAATCAAAATTCTGCGAATGACAGTTTGGAAATAATGTAATTATATCGGTCTGTCCAATATTTGGAAAGTAACAGAAAACTAGAACATAAAGATTGTTAATTAAATTTTTTTTTAGTTTTAACTCAATTTGGGAATATTATTGAAGAGATCGTGCGAGGCAAGTGGAACTGCCCCTTCAACCGTCTGTAAAAAATAAAAGATCTGTAAAAACTTGTTTAGAAATTGGTTAATTACGTTGGGAAATTGAATATCTAATATATAAAGAAAGAGATAATACAAAAAAGATTGCTTTATATTTTTATTAAATGAAAACATTGTATGACATACTATATGAAGGCTGATATATGGCAGGGAAATTGATTTATTTTAGACAAATTATTTATAAAAATGCATGAAAACTTTAATCTACTAAAGCAAACACGTTATTATTTAAGAAAATATTAAAAATCCATTGTTTTTGACAATATATGTATTTTTAGAATCAAAAACTATTGCTGAATGATGCCGTAGAGAAAACTTTTTATGTAGTTCATTGTCAACTTAAATCAAGTAATAAAGTATCTCAATCAATAATAGACGCTCCTTTTTTAGGTTTTCCTAAAGGTCGAAAGTTAAAGTTGTAATAAACATCGGGAATCTCTAAATTATTTTCATGATTTATAATTTAAAAACATGTTTTTTATAAATTGCTCTAGTTAAAAATGTGAATATTCAAGTTCAAATAACATTATAAAGTCACTAAAACCATATATCAACATTTGAAAAATTCATAGTGAAAAAATAATTATTTAAGAATGTAGAACTATTAAAACATATTTTTATTAAATATTTTAAACACTTTATATTTAAAAAAAAAGTTTGCACTTCAAGCAAACATCAACATAGTAAATGACTGCTAGCAGTCGTATTGTCAAAGTGCTCTCCTCCTCGATTCTCATCCGAGCGAGGGAGGTTGGCAAACAGCGCGCGGACCATTTTCTGAAGAAAAAAAGTGTTCTTAGTGAAGAAAAATGTCTGATTCTGCAGTTGCAACGTCCGCTTCTCCAGTGGCTGCCCCATCCGCGACAGTTGAGAAAAAGGTGGCCCAAAAAAAGGCATCTGGATCTGCCGGCACAAAGGCAAAGAAAGCCAATGCGGCGCCGTCACATCCGCCAACTCAGCAAATGGTGGACGCTTCGATTAAAAATTTAAAGGAACGTGGCGGCTCATCACTTCTGGCAATAAAAAATATATCACTGCCACTTATAAATGCGACGCCCAAAAGTTAGCTCCATTCATCAAGAAGTACTTAAAATCGGCCGTGGTCAATGGAAAGCTTATCCAAACAAAGGGAAAGGGTGCATCTGGATCATTTAAACTTTCGGCCTCCGCCAAGAAGGATAAGGATCCGAAGGCGAAGTCGAGGGTTTTGTCTGCTGAGAAAAAAGTGGAAAGCAAGAAGGTAGCATCCAAGAAGACTGGTGCTTCCTCCAAAAAAACTGCCGCTGGGGCTGCTGACAAAAAGCCCAAGGCTAAGAAGGCTGTGGCCACCAAAAGACTGCCGAGAAAAAGAAAACAGAGAAGGCAAAAGCCAAGGATGCTAAGAAAACTGGAATCGTAAAGTCGAAGCCCGCCGCAACAAAGGCGAAAGCGACCGCGACCGCAGCGAAGTCGAAGGCTGCAGCAGCCAAAGCCCCAAAGGCAAAGCCAGCGGCGTCTGCAAAACCCAAAAGACTGCGAAGAAAGCAGCGGTTTCTGCTACGGCCAAGAAGCCGAAAGCAAAGACTACGGCTGCCAAGAAGTAAATTGTGAAAAGTACATGTTCGCAATCAAAATTTTAGATTTCCAGATCTGAAATTTGTTTAAACAAGCCCTTTTCAGGGCTACAACGATTCCGTTGCAAGAGAAAAAACTTTCATTTAAATACTATTTGAAAATTAAAATGCTCCATTAATTTTATTGGCAACCATCGCGTCGTGTCTGGTTATTGATTACGTTGCTTTTTGAGCGTATTGAGTTTTCATTTCCGATTTTTGGTATATATCTAATCAAATTTGAACAATTTTAACCCCATATTGGGGATGGATAAGTTGAAATCGACGATATATTGAAAAATACATTTCCTTGGTGAAACACATTGTGGCCCTGAAAAGGGCCGTTTTGGATTATTGTCCGCAGCATTCGTAGGAACAAATTATTTGGAGCTGGTGTACTTGGTGACAGCCTTGGTTCCTCACTGACAGCATGCTTGGCCAACTCTCCCGGCAGAAGCAGGCGAACAGCCGTTTGGATTTCTCGACTGGTGATGGTCGAGCGCTTGTTGTAGTGAGCCAGACGAGACGCCTCGGCAGCAATGCGCTCGAAATATCATTTACAAAGCTGTTCATGATGCTCATCGCCTTAGATGAATGCCGGTGTCAGGATGGACCTGCTTGAGAACCTTGTAATGTAGATGGCATAGCTCTCCTTCCTCTTGCGCTTCTTTTTCTTGTCGGTCTTGGTGATATTCTTCTGAGCCTTGCAGCCTTCTTGGCTGCCTTTCCACTAGTTTTCGGCGGCATTATTACTTTACTTATATTTCACAAACACATTCACTATCATAATGTGGCTCCGAACGCGTTCATTTTTATACTTTTTTACGCAATCATTTCAGGTCTAAGTCACCACCCCTAACTGAAAGCGCTGGCAGACGAAAAAGTATAAATATTTCCCTGCCGGGGTTCGGCCAGCATTCGTGTTCCGTGTGTAAAGTGAACTAAGTGAAATAAACGCAAAGCAAAATGTCTGGACGTGGAAAAGGTGGCAAAGTGAAGGGAAAGGCAAAGTCCCGCTCCAACCGTGCCGGTCTTCAATTCCCTGTGGGCCGTATTCACCGTCTGCTCCGGAAGGGCAACTACGCCGAGCGTGTTGGTGCAGGCGCTCCAGTTTACCTAGCAGCCGTAATGGAATATCTGGCCGCTGAAGTTCTCGAGTTGGCAGGCAATGCTGCTCGTGACAACAAGAAGACTAGAATTATTCCGCGTCATTTACAGCTGGCCATCCGCAACGACGAGGAGTTAAACAAGCTGCTCTCCGGCGTCACTATTGCCCAAGGTGGAGTCTTGCCGAATATTCAGGCTGTTCTGTTGCCCAAAAAGACCGAGAAGAAGGCTTAAACTAAACGTTTCAAAAGCTGAAACCCTACTTGTACATAAAATCGTCAATCAAACCGTCCTTTTCAGGACGACCAAATTGTTACCAAAGATTTGAAAAAATTTTTAACTACTATTATGTTGTATTGAATAAATTATACAAAAAATTATTTTAAGAATTGTCATATTTTATTTATATATGCAGTAAGATTTTTCAAATTTTCTATTATATAAAATATAAAGTAGTTTTTTTATTTTTCGCACTCCACGATGCGTTGATATACACACGGTGTCTGAATTCAGTACAGTCTGTACAAAGCCATGTTATGAATCTATCAATAGATACACACTATACTCTCAATTTGGTCTACCTGAAAAAGCAATCAATGATCGACATTTAGTT
>NW_025319006.1:0-10243 GCF_016746245.2 Drosophila santomea
GAAACGAACATATCATTCGTACTCTCTCGGGTTTTTGGCGTTTTACGTATAAATAGAGGCACACAGAAAATGTTGAAATTAGTTCTTCAGTGACTTTCGGACTGTGTGTGTGCAGAATAGTATAAAACAGTGAATAATGACTGGTCGTGGTAAAGGAGGCAAGGGATTGGGAAAAGGTGGCGCCAAGCGTCATCGCAAAGTGCTTCGTGATAACATCCAAGGTATCACGAAGCCTGCTATCCGCCGTTTGGCTCGTCGTGGCGGTGTGAAGCGCATATCTGGACTCATATACGAGGAAACGCGTGGTGTTTTGAAGGTTTTCTTGGAGAACGTAATTCGTGATGCCGTCACCTACACCGAACACGCTAAGAGAAAGACTGTTACAGCCATGGATGTTGTGTACGCTCTGAAGAGGCAAGGCCGCACCCTCTACGGATTTGGCGGTTAACAAAAAGTCCTGTACTTTTATTAAGCAATCGGTCCTTTTCAGGACCACCACTCACTTATTAAAAGGAGGTACATTTTCAAAAAAATATTTCTTTTATGGATGGGAATCCCAAGAATGAGGTAGTCTGCTATTGCATCAAACTAAATGTCGATCATTGATTGCTTTTTCAGGTAGACCAAATTGAGAGTATAGTGTGTATCTATTGATAGATTCATAACATGGCTTTGTACAGACTGTACTGAATTCAGACACCGTGTGTATATCAACGCATCGTGGAGTGCGAAAAATAAAAAAACTACTTTATATTTTATATAATAGAAAATTTGAAAAATCTTACTGCATATATAAATAAAATATGACAATTCTTAAAATAATTTTTTGTATAATTTATTCAATACAACATAATAGTAGTTAAAAATTTTTTCAAATCTTTGGTAACAATTTGGTCGTCCTGAAAAGGACGGTTTGATTGACGATTTTATGTACAAGTAGGGTTTCAGCTTTTGAAACGTTTAGTTTAAGCCTTCTTCTCGGTCTTTTTGGGCAACAGAACAGCCTGAATATTCGGCAAGACTCCACCTTGGGCAATAGTGACGCCGGAGAGCAGCTTGTTTAACTCCTCGTCGTTGCGGATGGCCAGCTGTAAATGACGCGGAATAATTCTAGTCTTCTTGTTGTCACGAGCAGCATTGCCTGCCAACTCGAGAACTTCAGCGGCCAGATATTCCATTACGGCTGCTAGGTAAACTGGAGCGCCTGCACCAACACGCTCGGCGTAGTTGCCCTTCCGGAGCAGACGGTGAATACGGCCCACAGGGAATTGAAGACCGGCACGGTTGGAGCGGGACTTTGCCTTTCCCTTCACTTTGCCACCTTTTCCACGTCCAGACATTTTGCTTTGCGTTTATTTCACTTAGTTCACTTTACACACGGAACACGAATGCTGGCCGAACCCCGGCAGGGAAATATTTATACTTTTTCGTCTGCCAGCGCTTTCAGTTAGGGGTGGGTGACTTAGACCTGAAATGATTGCCCGTAAAAAAGTATAAAAATGAACGCGTTCGGAGCCACATTATGATAAGTGAATTGTGTTTGTGAAAATATAAGTAAAGTAAATAATGCCGCCGAAAACTAGTGGAAAGGCAGCCAAGAAGGCTGGCAAGGCTCAGAAGAATATCACCAAGACCGACAAGAAAAAGAAGCGCAAGAGGAAGGAGAGCTATGCCATCTACATTTACAAGGTTCTCAAGCAGGTCCATCCTGACACCGGCATTTCATCTAAGGCGATGAGCATCATGAACAGCTTTGTAAATGATATTTTCGAGCGCATTGCTGCCGAGGCGTCTCGTCTGGCTCACTACAACAAGCGCTCGACCATCACCAGTCGAGAAATCCAAACGGCTGTTCGCCTGCTTCTGCCGGGAGAGTTGGCCAAGCATGCTGTCAGTGAGGGAACCAAGGCTGTCACCAAGTACACCAGCTCCAAATAATTTGTTCCTACGAATGCTGCGGACAATAATCCAAAACGGCCCTTTTCAGGGCCACAATGTGTTTCACCAAGGAAATGTATTTTTCAATATATCGTCGATTTCAACTTATCCATCCCCAATATGGGGTTAAAATTGTTCAAATTTGATTAGATATATACCAAAAAATCGGAAATGAAAACTCAATACGCTCAAAAAGCAACGTAATTCAATAACCAGACACGACGCGATGGTTGCCAATAAAATTAATGGAGCATTTTAATTTTCAAATAGTATTTAAATGAAAGTTTTTTCTCTTGCAACGGAATCGTTGTAGCCCTGAAAAGGGCTTGTTTAAACAAATTTCAGATCTGGAAATCTAAAATTTTGATTGCGAACATGTACTTTTCACAATTTACTTCTTGGCAGCCGTAGTCTTTGCTTTCGGCTTCTTGGCCGTAGCAGAAACCGCTGCTTTCTTCGCAGTCTTTTTTTTTGCAGACGCCGCTGGCTTTGCCTTTGGGGCTTTGGCTGCTGCAGCCTTCGACTTCGCTGCGGTCGCGGTCGCTTTCGCCTTTGTTGCGGCGGGCTTCGACTTTACGATTCCAGTTTTCTTAGCATCCTTGGCTTTTGCCTTCTCGGTTTTCTTTTCGGCAGTCTTTTTGGTGGCCACAGCCTTCTTAGCCTTGGGCTTTTTGTCAGCAGCCCCAGCGGCAGTTTTTTTGGAGGAAGCACCAGTCTTCTTGGATGCTACCTTCTTGCTTTCCACTTTTTTCTCAGCAGACAAAACCCTCGACTTCGCCTTCGGATCCTTATCCTTCTTGGCGGAGGCCGAAAGTTTAAATGATCCAGATGCACCCTTTCCCTTTGTTTGGATAAGCTTTCCATTGACCACGGCCGATTTTAAGTACTTCTTGATGAATGGAGCTAACTTTTGGGCGTCGCATTTATAAGTGGCAGTGATATATTTTTTTATTGCCAGAAGTGATGAGCCGCCACGTTCCTTTAAATTTTTAATCGAAGCGTCCACCATTTGCTGAGTTGGCGGATGTGACGGCGCCGCATTGGCTTTCTTTGCCTTTGTGCCGGCAGATCCAGATGCCTTTTTTTGGGCCACCTTTTTCTCAACTGTCGCGGATGGGGCAGCCACTGGAGAAGCGGACGTTGCAACTGCAGAATCAGACATTTTTCTTCACTAAGAACACTTTTTTTCTTCAGAAAATGGTCCGCGCGCTTTTGCCAACCTCCCTCGCTCGGATGAGAATCGAGGAGGAGAGCACTTTGACAATACGACTGCTAGCAGTCATTTACTATGTTGATGTTTGCTTGAAGTGCAAACTTTTTTTTAAATATAAAGTGTTTAAAATATTTAATAAAAATATGTTTTAATAGTTCTACATTCTTAAATAATTATTTTTTCACTATGAATTTTTCAAATGTTGATATATGGTTTTAGTGACTTTATAATGTTATTTGAACTTGAATATTCACATTTTTAACTAGAGCAATTTATAAAAAAATGTTTTTAAATTATAAATCATGAAAATAATTTAGAGATTCCCGATGTTTATTACAACTTTAACTTTCGACCTTTAGGAAAACCTAAAAAAGGAGCGTCTATTATTGATTGAGATACTTTATTACTTGATTTAAGTTGACAATGAACTACATAAAAAGTTTTCTCTACGGCATCATTCAGCAATAGTTTTTGATTCTAAAAAATACATATATTGTCAAAAACAATGGATTTTTAATATTTTCTTAAAATAATAACGTGTTTGCTTAGTAGATTAAAGTTTTCATGCATTTTTATAAATAATTTGTCTAAAATAAATCAATTTCCCTGCCATATATCAGCCTTCATATAGTATGTCATACAATGTTTTCATTTAATAAAAAATATAAAGCAATCTTTTTTGTATTATCTCTTTCTTTTATATTTAGATATTCAATTTCCCAACGTAATTAACCAATTTCTAAACAAGTTTTTACAGATCTTTTATTTTTTACAGACGGTTGAAGGGGCAGTTCCACTTGCCCCGCACGATCTCTTCAATAATATTCCCAAATTGAGTTAAAACTAAGAAAAAATTTTAATTAACAATCTTTATGTTCTAGTTTTCTGTTACTTTCCAAATATTGGACAGACCGATATAATTACATTATTTCCAAACTGTCATTCGCAGAATTTTGATTTTTTAGATGTTTGAAGGTAACGTGGTTCTTGCTCCGTATGACTATTTCAGTGTTATTTCTAAAGGAAGCACTAATAAAAAATATAAAACAACTGTTTTTATATTAACCTTTTCTTTTATTTTATTAATGTTGGGCTCACAATTAAAATAACAATATTTCGATTCTTTCATTAGCAGAATTTCTATTTTTTTGAAATGTTTGAAGGTTCAGTGCCGTTTGCCCCTTATAAACATTTCAATAATATATTCAGCTGAACTTAACACAAAGACAAAATATAGAATATCAATTGTTATTATTTTCTATATATAATATTATATTCTAATATATATTCTTTTATAAATAGGCTGCAAAAGAAAAGTTTAAATCTCATTGAATGTGGTTTGTGGTCCTGAAAAGGACCGATTGTAGAGTATGCTAGGGCTTGGGCTGCCAGTTGAAGCCTTGACAACTTAAGCACGCTCGCCGCGGATGCGTCGCGCTAATTGGATGTCCTTCGGCATTATGGTGACACGTTTGGCATGAATGGCACACAAGTTGGTATCTTCAAAGAGACCAACCAGATAGGCTTCGCTAGCTTCCTGCAGGGCCATAACAGCCGAGCTCTGGAATCGCAAGTCAGTCTTAAAGTCCTGAGCGATTTCACGCACCAGACGCTGGAAAGGCAGTTTGCGGATCAGAAGCTCTGTGCTCTTTTGGTAGCGACGGATCTCACGCAAGGCCACTGTTCCAGGGCGATAGCGGTGGGGCTTCTTTACACCTCCAGTCGCAGGGGCGCTCTTGCGAGCGGCCTTAGTAGCCAGTTGTTTGCGTGGCGCCTTTCCACCAGTCGATTTGCGTGCAGTTTGCTTGGTACGAGCCATTTCCGATTTGAGTTTCACCACAGTTCACGTTCACTACTTCACGTTTCAAAACACAATAAACGATCAGAGCATTTGCTACCTACTTATATAGCAAGCGTGGATGGTGAGAAAGAGAAAGAGAAACAGAGGCCATCTCATTTGACAAGCGAGGAACGAAACGAACATATCATTCGTACTCTCTCGGGTTTTTGGCGTTTTACGTAGTTCTTAGTTCTTCAGTGACTTTCGGACTGTGTGTGTGCAGAATAGTATAAAACAGTGAATAATGACTGGTCGTGGTAAAGGAGGCAAGGGATTGGGAAAAGGTGGCGCCAAGCGTCATCGCAAAGTGCTTCGTGATAACATCCAAGGTATCACGAAGCCTGCTATCCGCCGTTTGGCTCGTCGTGGCGGTGTGAAGCGCATATCTGGACTCATATACGAGGAAACGCGTGGTGTTTTGAAGTTTTCTTGGGAGAACGTAATTCGTGATGCCGTCACCTACACCGAACACGCTAAGAGAAAGACTGTTACAGCCATGGATGTTGGTGTACGCTCTGAAAGAGGCAAGGCCGCACCCTCTACGGATTTGCCGGTTAAACAAAAAGTCCGTACTTTTATTAAGCAATCGGTCCTTTCAGGACCACCACTCACTTTTAAAAGGAGGTACATTTTCAAAAAAAATATTCCTTTATTGGATGGGAATCCCAAGAATGAGGTAGTCTGCTATTGCATCAAACTAAATGTCGATCATTGATTGCTTTTTCAGGTAGACCAAATTGAGAGTATAGTGTGTATCTATTGATAGATTCATAACATGGCTTTGTACAGACTGTACTGAATTCAGACACCGTGTGTATATCAACGCATCGTGGAGTGCGAAAAATAAAAAAACTACTTTATATTTTATATAATAGAAAATTTGAAAAATCTTACTGCATATATAAATAAAATATGACAATTCTTAAAATAATTTTTTGTATAATTTATTCAATACAACATAATAGTAGTTAAAAATTTTTTCAAATCTTTGGTAACAATTTGGTCGTCCTGAAAAGGACGGTTTGATTGACGATTTTATGTACAAGTAGGGTTTCAGCTTTTGAAACGTTTAGTTTAAGCCTTCTTCTCGGTCTTTTTGGGCAACAGAACAGCCTGAATATTCGGCAAGACTCCACCTTGGGCAATAGTGACGCCGGAGAGCAGCTTGTTTAACTCCTCGTCGTTGCGGATGGCCAGCTGTAAATGACGCGGAATAATTCTAGTCTTCTTGTTGTCACGAGCAGCATTGCCTGCCAACTCGAGAACTTCAGCGGCCAGATATTCCATTACGGCTGCTAGGTAAACTGGAGCGCCTGCACCAACACGCTCGGCGTAGTTGCCCTTCCGGAGCAGACGGTGAATACGGCCCACAGGGAATTGAAGACCGGCACGGTTGGAGCGGGACTTTGCCTTTCCCTTCACTTTGCCACCTTTTCCACGTCCAGACATTTTGCTTTGCGTTTATTTCACTTAGTTCACTTTACACACGGAACACGAATGCTGGCCGAACCCCGGCAGGGAAATATTTATACTTTTTCGTCTGCCAGCGCTTTCAGTTAGGGGTGGGTGACTTAGACCTGAAATGATTGCCCGTAAAAAAGTATAAAAATGAACGCGTTCGGAGCCACATTATGATAAGTGAATTGTGTTTGTGAAAATATAAGTAAAGTAAATAATGCCGCCGAAAACTAGTGGAAAGGCAGCCAAGAAGGCTGGCAAGGCTCAGAAGAATATCACCAAGACCGACAAGAAAAAGAAGCGCAAGAGGAAGGAGAGCTATGCCATCTACATTTACAAGGTTCTCAAGCAGGTCCATCCTGACACCGGCATTTCATCTAAGGCGATGAGCATCATGAACAGCTTTGTAAATGATATTTTCGAGCGCATTGCTGCCGAGGCGTCTCGTCTGGCTCACTACAACAAGCGCTCGACCATCACCAGTCGAGAAATCCAAACGGCTGTTCGCCTGCTTCTGCCGGAGAGTTGGCCAAGCATGCTGTCAGTGAGGGAACCAAGGCTGTCACCAAGTACACCAGCTCCAAATAATTTGTTCCTACGAATGCTGCGGACAATAATCCAAAACGGCCCTTTTCAGGGCCACAATGTGTTTCACCAAGGAAATGTATTTTTCAATATATCGTCGATTTCAACTTATCCATCCCCAATATGGGGTTAAAATTGTTCAAATTTGATTAGATATATACCAAAAAATCGGAAATGAAAACTCAATACGCTCAAAAAGCAACGTAATTCAATAACAGACACGACGCGATGGTTGCCAATAAAATTAATGGAGCATTTTAATTTTCAAATAGTATTTAAATGAAAGTTTTTTCTCTTGCAACGGAATCGTTGTAGCCCTGAAAAGGGCTTGTTTAAACAAATTTCAGATCTGGAAATCTAAAATTTTGATTGCGAACATGTACTTTTCACAATTTACTTCTTGGCAGCCGTAGTCTTTGCTTTCGGCTTCTTGGCCGTAGCAGAAACCGCTGCTTTCTTCGCAGTCTTTTTGGGTTTTGCAGACGCCGCTGGCTTTGCCTTTGGGCTTGGCTGCTGCAGCCTTCGACTTCGCTGCGGTCGCGGTCGCTTTCGCCTTTGTTGCGGCGGGCTTCGACTTTACGATTCCAGTTTTCTTAGCATCCTTGGCTTTTGCCTTCTCGGTTTTCTTTTTCTCGGCAGTCTTTTTGGTGGCCACCAGTCTTCTTGGATGCTACCTTCTTGCTTTCCACTTTTTTCTCAGCAGACAAAACCCTCGACTTCGCCTTCGGATCCTTATCCTTCTTGGCGGAGGCCGAAAGTTTAAATGATCCAGATGCACCCTTTCCCTTTGTTTGGATAAGCTTTCCATTGACCACGGCCGATTTTAAGTACTTCTTGATGAATGGAGCTAACTTTTGGGCGTCGCATTTATAAGTGGCAGTGATATATTTTTTTATTGCCAGAAGTGATGAGCCGCCACGTTCCTTTAAATTTTTAATCGAAGCGTCCACCATTTGCTGAGTTGGCGGATGTGACGGCGCCGCATTGGCTTTCTTTGCCTTTGTGCCGGCAGATCCAGATGCCTTTTTTTGGGCCACCTTTTTCTCAACTGTCGCGGATGGGGCAGCCACTGGAGAAGCGGACGTTGCAACTGCAGAATCAGACATTTTTCTTCACTAAGAACACTTTTTTTCTTCAGAAAATGGTCCGCGCGCTTTTGCCAACCTCCCTCGCTCGGATGAGAATCGAGGAGGAGAGCACTTTGACAATACGACTGCTAGCAGTCATTTACTATGTTGATGTTTGCTTGAAGTGCAAACTTTTTTTTTAAATATAAAGTGTTTAAAATATTTAATAAAAATGTTTTAATAGTTCTACATTCTTAAATAATTATTTTTTCACTATGAATTTTTCAAATGTTGATATATGGTTTTAGTGACTTTATAATGTTATTTGAACTTGAATATTCACATTTTTAACTAGAGCAATTTATAAAAAAACATGTTTTTAAATTATAAATCATGAAAATAATTTAGAGATTCCCGATGTTTATTACAACTTTAACTTTCGACCTTTAGGAAAACCTAAAAAAGGAGCGTCTATTATTGATTGAGATACTTTATTACTTGATTTAAGTTGACAATGAACTACATAAAAAGTTTTCTCTACGGCATCATTCAGCAATAGTTTTTGATTCTAAAAATACATATATTGTCAAAAACAATGGATTTTTAATATTTTCTTAAAATAATAACGTGTTTGCTTAAGTAGATTTAAAGTTTTCATGCATTTTTATAAATAATTTGTCTAAAATAAATCAATTTCCCTGCCATATATCAGCCTTCATATAGTATGTCATACAATGTTTTCATTTAATAAAAAATATAAAGCAATCTTTTTTGTATTATCTCTTTCTTTTATATATTAGATATTCAATTTCCCAACGTAATTAACCAATTTCTAAACAAGTTTTTCAGATCTTTTATTTTTACAGACGGTTGAAGGGGCAGTTCCACTTGCCCCGCACGATCTCTTCAATAATATTCCCAAATTGAGTTAAAACTAAGAAAAAATTTTAATTAACAATCTTTATGTTCTAGTTTTCTGTTACTTTCCAAATATTGGACAGACCGATATAATTACATTATTTCCAAACTGTCATTCGCAGAATTTTGATTTTTTATAGATGTTTGAAGGTAACGTGGTTCTTGCTCCGTATGACTATTTCAGTGTTATTTCTAAAGGAAGCACTAATAAAAAATATAAAACAACTGTTTTTATATTAACCTTTTCTTTTATTTTATTAATGTTGGGCTCACAATTAAAATAACAATATTTCGATTCTTTCATTAGCAGAATTTCTATTTTTTTGAAATGTTTGAAGGTTCAGTGCCGTTTGCCCCTTATAAACATTTCAATAATATATTCAGCTGAACTTAACACAAAGACAAAATATAGAATCAATTGTTATTATTTTCTATATATAATATTATTCTAATATATTCTTTTATAAATAGGCTGCAAAAGAAAAGTTTAAATCTCATTGAATGTGGTTTGTGGTCCTGAAAAGGACCGATTGTAGAGTATGCTAGGGCTTGGGCTGCCAGTTGAAGCCTTGACAACTTAAGCACGCTCGCCGCGGATGCGTCGCGCTAATTGGATGTCCTTCGGCATTATGGTGACACGTTTGGCATGAATGGCACACAAGTTGGTATCTTCAAAGAGACCAACCAGATAGGCTTCGCTAGCTTCCTGCAGGGCCATAACAGCCGAGCTCTGGAATCGCAAGTCAGTCTTAAAGTCCTGAGCGATTTCACGCACCAGACGCTGGAAAGGCAGTTTGCGGATCAGAAGCTCTGTGCTCTTTTGGTAGCGACGGATCTCACGCAAGGCCACTGTTCCAGGGCGATAGCGGTGGGGCTTCTTTACACCTCCAGTCGCAGGGGCGCTCTTGCGAGCGGCCTTAGTAGCCAGTTGTTTGCGTGGCGCCTTTCCACCAGTCGATTTGCGTGCAGTTTGCTTGGTACGAGCCATTTCCGATTTGAGTTTCACCACAGTTCACGTTCACTACTTCACGTTTCAAAACACAATAAACGATCAGAGCATTTGCTACCTACTTATATAGCAAGCGTGGATGGTGAGAAAGAGAAAGAGAAACAGAGGCCATCTCATTTGACAAGCGAGGAACGAAACGAACATATCATTCGTACTCTCTCGGGTTTTTGGCGTTTTACGTATTAGTAGGACTCGACTGTGTGTGCAGAATAGTT
>NW_025319007.1:0-6475 GCF_016746245.2 Drosophila santomea
AATTCCCAACTTGTTATAGTTTAATTTTTATTATATGTACCCTCTGAGAGCCCATAAACTAGAGACGACCGGAAGTTCCGTAGATCCAGTGGATGTAATTGCTTATTTCTGTGTTGGTGCTGGCTAATTATTTTTAGAATCGTCCAGAAAGTTGTGAATAAAGGACCAAAACAAGGCAGGTTCGTAGTTTAAGGAATTTATAATGTTTTCAAAATAAGTACATCCGTATTTTTGATAATCAAAATTAAATTCAATCGACGTTAAATATTAATCAAAGCATTATCGACAAACAATTCGCAATATGAATTGTTAACAAATGGCCGATAAATATGCATAAAAATAATATTCTATTTTGAACACTTTATTTGCTACATAAAAACATTTATCATTTTGAATATTTATGGTTAACTTCCATCTAATAACTAAACTACATTTTGGAGATAGTATTCATTTATTCTTGGTGCCATGCATTGGACATTACATTTTTCTAACTCTTGGCCACTTTATCGTTTGTTATAATTCAAAACTTATATCTATTACGTTCACAAATAATTCCCAACTTGTTATAGTTTAATTTTCATTATATGTACCCTCTGAGAGCCCATAAACTAGAGACGACCGGAAGTTCCGTAGATCCAGTGGATGTAATTGCTTATTTCTGTGTTGGTGCTGGCGATTTTTTTTTAGGAGCGTCCAGGAAGTTGTGAATGATGGACCAAAACAAGGCAGGTTCGTAGTTTAGGGAATTTATAATGTTTTCAAAATAAGTACATCCGTATTTTTGATAATCAAAATTAAATTCAATCAAAGTTATATATTAATCAAAGAATTATCGACAAATAATTCGCAATATGAATTGTCAACAAATGGCCGATAAATATACATAAAAATAATATTCTATGTTGAACACTTCATTTGCTACATAAAAACATTTATCATATTGAATATTTATGGTTAACTTCCATCTAATAACTAAACTACATTTTGGAGATGGTATTCTTTTATTCTTATTGTCATGCATTGAACATTATATTTTTCTAACTTTTGGCCACTTTATCGTTTGTTATAATTCAAAACTTATATCTATTACGTTCACAAATAATTCCCATCTTGTTATAGTTTAATTTTCATTATATGTACCCTCTGAGAGCCCATAAACTAGAGACGACCGGAAGTTCCGTAGATCCAGTGGATGTAATTGCTTATTTCTGTGTTGGTGCTGGCGATTTATTTTTAGGAGCGTCCAGGACGAATGTGAATAAAGGACCAAAGCAAGGCAGGTTCGTAGTTTAGGGAATTTATAATAATTTTAAAATAAGTACATCCTTTTTTTATACCCGTTACTCGTAGAGTAAAAGGGTATACTAGATTCGTTGAAAAGTATGTAACAGGCAGAAGGAAGCGTTTCCGACCATATAAAGTATATATATTCTTGATCAGGATCAATAGACGAGTCGATCTGGCCATGTCCGTCTGTCCGTCCGTCTGTCCGTCTGTCCGTCTGTCCGTCTGTCTGTCCGTATGAACGTCGAGATCTCAGGAACTACAAAAGCTAGAAAGTTGAGATTAAGCATAAAGAGTCCCAAGACATAGAAGCAGCGCAAGTTTGTCGATTCATGTTGCCACGCCCACTCTAAAGCTTACAAACCGCCCAAAACTGCCACGCCCACACTTTTGAAAAATGTTTTAATATTTTTTAATTTTTGTATTGGTCTTCTTAATTTCTATCGAGTTGCCAAAAAACTTTTTGCCACGCCCACTCTAACGCCCACAAACCGCCCAAAACTGCCACGCCCACACTTTTGAAAAATGTTTTAATACTTTTTCATTTTGTTATTTGTCTTGTAAGTTTCTATCGATTTGCAAAAAAAATGTTTGCCATGCCCACTCTAACGGCCACAAACTGCCAAAAACAGTCAGTGTTGAAAACTCTCCTTCGCACTTCCACTAGCTGAGTAAAGGGTATCAGATAGTCGGGGAACTCGACTATAGCGTTCTCTCTTGTTTTGATAATAAAAATTAAATTCAATCGACGTTAAATATTAATCAAAGCATTATCGACAAATAATTCGCAATATGAATTGTCAACAAATAGCCGATAAATATGCATAAAAATAATATTCTATTTTGAACACTTCATTTGCTACATAAAAACATTTATCATATTGAATATTTATGGTTAACTTCCATCTAATAACTAAACTACATTTTGGAGATAGTATTCTTGATTCTTATTGCTCATGCATTGGACATTACATTTTTCTAACTCTGCCACTTTATCGTTTGTTATAATTCAAAACTTTATCTATTACGTTCACAAATAATTCCCAACTTTGTTATAGTATAATTTTATATATTACCCTCTGAGAGCCATAAACTAGAGCGACCGGAAGTTCGTAGATCCAGTGGATGTAATTGCTTATTTCTGTGTTGGTGCTGGCGATTTATTTTTAGGAGCGTCCAGGACGAATGTGAATAAAATACCAAAACAAGGCAGGTTCGTAGTTTAAGGAATTTATAATATTTTAAAATAAGTACATCCGTTTTTTGATAATCAAAATTAAATTCAATCGACATTAATATTATCAAAGAATTATCGACAAATAATTCGCAATATGAATTGTTAACAAATGGCCGATAAATATGCATAAAAATAATATTCTATTTGAACACTTCATTTGCTACATAAAAACATTTATCATATTGAATATTTATGGTTAACTTCCATCTAATAACTAAACTACATTTTGGAGATGGTATTCTTTATTCTTAGTGCATGCATTGGACATTACATTTTTCTAACTCTTGGCCACTTTATCGTTTGTTATAATTCAAAACTTATATCTATTACGTTCACAAATAATCCCAACTTGTTATAGTTTTAATTTTTATTATATGTACCCTCTGAGAGCCCATAAACTAGAGACGACCGGAAGTTTCGTAGATCCAGTGGATGTAATTGCTTATTTCTGTGTTGGTGCTGGCGATTTATTTTTAGGAGCGTCCAGGACGAATGTGAATAAAGGACCAAAACAAGGCAGGTTCGTAGTTTAGGGAATTTATAATAATTTTAAAATAAGTACATCCCTTTTTTTTGATAATCAAAATTAAATTCAATCGACGTAATATTAATCAAAGCATTATCGAAAAACAATTCGCAATATGAATTGTCAACAAATGGCCGATAAATATGCATAAAAATAATATTCTATGTTGAACAACTTCATTTGCTACATAAAAACATTTATCATATTGAATATTTATGGTTAACTTCCATCTAATAACTAAACTACATTTTGGAGATAGTATTCTTTATTCTTGTGCATGCATTGGACATTACATTTTCTAACTCTTGGCCACTTTATCGTTTGTTTATAATTCAAAACTTTTTATCTATTACGTCACAAATAATTCCCAACTTGTTATAGTTTAATTTTCAATTATATGTACCCTCTGAGAGCCATAAACTAGAGACGACCGGAAGTTCGTAGATCCAGTGGATGTAATTGCTTATTTCTGTGTTGGTGCTGGCGATTTATTTTTAGGAGCGTCCAGGACGAATGTGAATAAAGGACCAAAACAAGGCAGGTTCGTAGTTTAGGGAATTTATAATATTTTAAAATAAGTACATCCGTTTTTTTGATAATCAAAATTAAATTCAATCGACGTTAAATATTAATCAAAGCATTATCGACAAATAATTCGCAATATGAATTGTTAACAAATGGCCGATAAATATGCATAAAATAATATTCTATGTTGAAAACTTCATTTGCTGCATAAAAAACATTATCATATTGAATATTTATGGTTAACTTCCATCTAATAACTAAACTACATTTTGGAGATAGTATTCTTTTATTCTTATTGTCATGCATTGGACATTACATTTTTCTAACTCTTGGCCACTTTATCGTTTGTTATAATTTCAAAACTTTTATCTATTACGTTCACAAATAATTCCCAACTTGTTTAGTTTAATTTTCATTATTGTACCCTCTGAGAGCCCATAAACTAGAGACGACCGGAAGTTCGTAGATCCAGTGGATGTAATTGCTTATTTCTGTGTTGGTGCTGGCGATTTATTTTTAGGAGCGTCCAGGACGAATGTGAATAAAGGACCAAAACAAGGCAGGTTTCGTAGTTTAGGGAATTTATAAATTTTCAAAATAAAGTACATCCGTTTTTTTGATAATCAAAATTAATTCAATCGACGTTAAATATTAATCAAAGCATTATCGACAAATAATTCGCAATATGAATTGTTAACAAATGGCCGATAAATATGCATAAAAATAATATCTATGTTGAAAACTCATTTGCTGCATAAAAACATTTATCATATTGAATATTTATGGTTAACTTCCATCTAATAACTAAACTACATTTTGGAGATAGTATTCTTTTATTCTTATTGTCATGCATTGGACATTACATTTTTCTAAACTCTTGGCCACTTATCGTTTGTTATAATTTCAAAACTTTTATCTATTACGTTCACAAATAATTCCCAACTTGTTATAGTTTAATTTTCATTATATGTACCCTCTGAGAGCCCATAAACTAGAGACGACCGGAAGTTCGTAGATCAGTGGATGTAATTGCTTATTTCTGTGTTGGTGCTGGCGATTATTTTTAGGAGCGTCCAGGACGAATGTGAATAAAGGACCAAAACAAGGCAGGTTCGTAGTTTAGGGAATTATATAATATTTTAAAATAAGTACATCCGTTTTTTGATAATCAAAATTAAATTCAATCGAGTTATATTAATCAAAGAATTATCGACAAATAATTCGCAATATGAATTGTCAACAAATGGCCGATAAATATGCATAAAAATAATATTCTATGTTGAACACTTCATTTGCTACATAAAAACATTTATCATATCGAATATTTATGGTTAACTTCCATCAAATAACTGAACTACATTTTGGAGATGGTATTCTTTTATTCTTTGTGCCATGCATTGGACATTACATTTTTCTAACTCTTGGCCACTTTATCGTTTGTTATAATTCAAAACTTATATCTATTACGTTCACAAATAATTCCCAACTTGTTATAGTTTAATTTTCATTATATGTACCCTCTGAGAGCCCATAAACTAGAGACGACCGGAAGTTCCGTAGATCCAGTGGATGTAATTGCTTATTTCTGTGTTGGTGCTGGCGATTTATTTTTAGGAATGTCCAGGACGAATGTGAACAAAGGACCAAAACAAGGCAGGTTCGTAGTTTAGGGAATTTATAATATTTTCAAAATAAGTACATCCGTTTTTTGATAATCAAAATTAAATTCAATCGACGTTAAATATTAATCAAAGCATTATCGACAAACAATTCGCAATATGAATTGTTAACAAATGGCCGATAAATATGCATAAAAATAATATTCTATGTTGAAAACTTCATTTGCTGCATAAAAACATTTATCATATTGAATATTTATGGTTAACTTCCATCTAATAACTAACCTACATTTTGGAGATAGTATTCTTTTATTCTTAGTGTCATGCATTGGATATCACATTTTTCTAACTCTTGGCCACTTTATCGTTTGTTATAATTCAAAACTTTTATCTTTTACGTTCACAAATAATTCCCAACTTGTTATAGTTTAATTTTCAATATATGTACCCTCTGAGAGCCCATAAACTAGAGACGACCGGAAGTTTCGTAGATCCAGTGGATGTAATTGCTTATTTCTGTGTTGGTGCTGGCGATTTATTTTTAGGAATGTCCAGGACGAATGTGAACAAAGGACCAAAACAAGGCAGGTTCGTAGTTTAGGGAATTTATAATATTTTCAATTATAATAATTCTCAACTTGTTATAGTTTAATTTTCATTATATGTACCCTCTGAGAGCCCATAAACTAGAGACGACCGGAAGTTCCGTAGATCCAGTGGATGTACTTGCTTATTTCTGTGTTGGTGCTGGCGATTTATTTTTAGGAGCGTCCTGGACGAATGTGAATAAAGGACCAAAACAAGGCAGGTTCGTAGTTTAGTTATTTTATAATAATTTTAAAATAAGTACATCCGTTTTTTTTAATAATCAAAATTCAATTCAATCGACGTTAAATATTAATCAAAGCATCATCGACAAACAATTCGCAATATAAATTGTTAACAAATGGCCGATAAATATGCATAAAAATAATGTTCTATAATGAAAACTTCATTTGCTGCATAAAAACATTTATCAAATTGAATATTAACTTCCATTTAATAACTAAACTACATTTTGGAGATAATATTCATTTATTCTTGGTGCCATGCATTGGACATCACATTTTTCTAACTCTTGGCCACTTTATCGTTTGTTATAATTCAAAACTTTTATCTATTACGTTCACAAATAATTCCCAACTTTTTATAGTTTAATTTTCAATAAATGTACCCTCTGAGAGCCCATAAACTAGAGACGACCGGAAGTTTCGTAGATCCAGTGGATGTAATTGCTTATTTCTG
>NW_025319008.1:0-7392 GCF_016746245.2 Drosophila santomea
ACAGGAAAACAATTCCAAAGTTGGAATTATGTGCTGCGCATTTACTAGCAAAGTTATTAGCGAAAGTGCAGGCTATATGGAGCAACAAGATTACAACGCATGCATGGAGTGATTCGCAAATTACTATTGCTTGGATACAGAACAAGCGCAGCAAAGATAAGTTCGTCAGAACTAGAGTGGAAGATATCAATAAACTAATTCCCAATGTCAAATGGAATTACGTTAAATCGGAAGAAAATCCAGCAGACGTGGCTTCAAGAGGGATATCACCGCAAGCTCTTAAAATCTGTGAAATTTGGTGGAGAGGGCCTAATTGGCTATCTATAGATGCACAACACTGGCCCACTCAAAAGGAATCAGAAATGGTTGTGGTATCCACATTGATAAAATCCGAATATCTGCAAAACCATCTTTTATCAAAGTATTCATCGATCGACAAACTTCTTAGAGTAATGGCGTATGTATTACGCTTCATAACAAAGCTGAGAGGAAAATCGCAACAGCCGTCACATCTTACGGTGGAGGAATTAAAGCTAGCGAAGATTGCTGTGGTAAAGATACAACAACAGCTAGATTTTGGACACGAAGTCAGACTACTCAAAAAAAAAGACCTTTAGAACCAAAGAGTAAGTTGCAGGCGCTAAATCCGTTTTTGGATAGTGATGGCGTACTTCGAGTTGGTGGACGACTACAAAACGCAATGATACCGTATAATGTAAAACATCCAATTATACTAGATAAGTCACATTTGACGTGGTTAATTGTAAAGGATTCTCACAAAGAAACTCTGCATGGCGGAATTAACATTATGAGAACTTATATTCAGAGGGAGTTCTGGATATTTGGCATACAAAATTCCTTAAAGAAATATTTAAGGGAATGTATTGTATGCATACGATACAAGCAAGAGATGTCCAGTCAACTGATGGGAAATCTACCAGTTTATCGAGTAACGGCTGATTACTCGTTTCAAAATACTGGAATAGACTACGCCGGACCGTTCCAGATTCGCTGCTCAAAGGGAAGAGGTCAAAAAACGTATAAAGGATACATTTGTGTATTTGTTTGTATGGCAACAAAAGCAATACATTTGGAAGCTGTTAGCGACCTTTCGTCAGACAAATTCCTGGAGGCTCTTCGACGGTTCTTTGCAAGACGAGGCAAGAGTGAGAACATATACTCAGATAATGGAACAAACTTCGTAGGAGCTTCAAGAATATTGGACAAAGAATTTGTAGCTGCCATTAAAAACAATAATGAGTTAGCACCTACACTAGAAAAAGAAGGCATCAAGTGGCACTTTATCCCCCGGGAAGCCCCCACATGGGAGGTTTATGGGAAGCCGGTGTAAAATCAGTGAAGTATCACCTTAAACGAGTTATTGGTGAAAACAGCTTTACATATGAAGAATTTGCATCACTGCTATGTCAAATCGAAGCAGTACTAAACTCGCGCCCATTAGTCACTGTAAGGAGCGAAAACGATGGTGAGGAAATATTAACGCCGGGTCATTTTCTGGTGGGAAGACCTCTAATTGGAGCTCCTGAACATTTTGACGAAAGTAAGACAATCAGCTCTTTGGATAGATGGAAGCTTATTCAACGCATCAGAGGTGATTTTTGGAAGAAATGGAAAGAGGAGTATCTGGTGTCATTGCAGCAGCGAACCAAATGGCGCCAGGTAAAGCCAAATCTGAAGGAGGGACAGTTGGTTCTTATAAAACATGAGAACACTCACCCTGCAAGATGGCCAATGGGAAGAATCATTAGTACGACTAAAGGACAAGATGATAAAGTCCGGGTAGTCACGGTTAAAACAAGCGATGGGGAAGTAAAAAGATCGCTAAACAAGATCTGTCAACTTCCTGTTAGCGAAGCAAAACCAGCTGGAGCTGCAACGCCATCTAGAACGGAGTCAATGCAGCTACGCAAGGACAAGAAGCAGCGAGTTCCAAAAGGCAAAAGGAATGGCACTGGAAGCATAGCTACTGTGCTATGCTGTTTATTGATGTTGCAAGCTACAACTGCGACAAAAAATTCGGAAGAAATTCCCAAAGAACTTGGAAAATTTACGACATCGACGCAAAAGCTGCAGTTATGGTAAACAAAATTGGTAAAATTGAAGTCGCTACATCCAGTTGGCAATTACTGTTTTATTATGACATGCAAGCCTATTTTGATGTCATAAAACAATCAGAGGACTTCCTGGAAAAATCCCGCCTGGTTTGCGAAAAAATGGGAGACTTCAAGGACTACTGCGATTTCTTCGGCACGACAATAAGGACAAAAATTGACAACATAAAAGAAAAAGACAAAATACTACGGCACCGTACCAACCGAAAGAAAAGGTTTATACTGTTCTTTGATATCGGAAATGCAAATAGAATACAGGAAAATATGCAAACGATCATAAAAAACGAAAAACATCTAATGGAATATGTTGACAATCAGACCTCGGTCATCAATGCTACGGAAGAATTAGTAAGAACAACTACGATAGAAGCAAACCGGAATTTGGGAAAACTGACCCAACAAGTCAATATTATTGCAGAAACCATGAAGGAGCACTTTATGGTATATAAGGAGTCAATTAAATTCCTTATGTTATCAAATCAAGTGCGAAACTGGATTGAAGAGGCAGAAAGCCTACAAGCAACAGCGATCTCAATGGTAACGGACATTAGTGAAGGAAGAATTCATCCTACACTAATTGCGCCTAACAAAATGCTGGAGGAGCTCGAAAAAGTTAAGCAAAAATTAGGACGAAAACAAATGCTACCGGGTGGAAATTCAGTTATACAATTACCACTGATCTATAAACTGATGAAGGCACAAGCTATGTTGAAGGATAATGTCCTATTCATTGAAGCAAAATTGCCGATATACAACAATCAGGAAACGGATCTCTTTGAAGTAATCCCAATACCACTGTGGACAAACGGAACAAAGCTTATTCCGAAATTGAATTCTAAATATTTTGCGTTCAATACCGACATAAACGCATATCACCTAATGTCTGAAATGGAAATTAACCAATGCAGACAAGAGGATTCGACAACATGGCTTTGCGAAAATAATTGGGCATGGAAAAACGCGGATGATCACTCTTGCGAAATATCTCCATTGAAACCAAGCAAGGCACACTCATGCGAAATGATGGAATTCCAAGGCAATTCGTTCATCAAAGAGATAAGTGGATCCAACCGTTGGCTATTTAGACTGTTTCGGAATACAACAGCTAATATAAGATGCAACGAACAGCATCAAGTTATAAGACTGCCCAATCAAGGCATTATACAACTACCTGCAGGATGCACAGCAATATTAGGGGATACAACAATAATTACTCCTCAAAAAGTAATTTCGACAGCGTCTGAAATGTCTATCTTTCCCAGTTTACGAATTATAGATGACAAGGAGACATGGAACGTGGTCCCGCTGAAGCACTTGATTGTCAACAACACTAATGAACTACAAAATCTTCAAATGCGCATCAATACTCTGAAAAATAACAAAGTACACATTGATGACTTGATTTTTCACACGGCAAGCGGACACTCGGCTCTAGCGTTGACAGCGATTATCATAATTATAATGGTCATTTATATCCGGAGGCAACGCATAAATGAGAGACAACTACTGGCCGTACATTTTTCCCCCCCGGAGAATGTCTAAAGATGTGTTTAGACATGATAAGTAGACAAACTATAAATATGTTCTATTTATGGGCTGCAATAAACATGGCATGGGACAACATAAGTGGCAACTACAGATAAGTACGATTGCAGGGGTCTATTGCCGAAGTGTTAAGAGGTCATAGGTCACAAATATAGATTTAAGATAAACCTCAGCTGCATTGACCAACGCAGACTGCAGCGTCTTACAAGCGCTGCATTATATAATTAGATGATAAGAACCTATGTAAGAATGAATAAAAGGCGATGCCCTCGCAGTAGCGAGTCAGTTAGATTCAAACACCCGAATTGAACTCATTAAGTGTACGCATTAGTTTATAGTGTGTACACCAAGAATAAATGAATTCTATCTACAAAATATAGTTTAGTTATAAGATGGAAGCTAACCATATATATTCAACATTTTAAATGTTTTTTATGCAGCATATTAAATGATCGACAAAGCATATTATTTTTATGCATAGTTATCGGCTATTTGTTTACAGTTCATATTGCGAATTATTTGTCGATAATTCTTTGATTAACATCTTATGTCGATTGAATTTAATTTCGATTATCAAAAAAAACGGATGTACCTATTTTAAAGATATCATTAATTTCTTAAACTACGAACCTGCCTTGTTTTGGTCCTTGGTTCACAACACCCAGGACGCTCCTAAGAATACATCGCCAGCACCAACGCAGATTTAAGTAATTACATCCGCTGAATCCACGGAGCTTCCGTCCTCTCTGTTTATAGACTCTCAAAGGGGACATATAATGAAAATTAAACCAAAACAAGTTAAGAATTATTTGTAAACGTAATGGATATAGGTTTTGAATTATAATAAACGATAACGTGTCCAAGAGTTAGAAAGATGTAATGTCCAATACATGACTCCAAGAATAAATGAATTCTATCTACAAAATATAGTTTAGTTATAAGATGGAAGTTAACCATATATATTCAACATTTTAAATGTTTTTTATGCAGCAAATTAAATGTTCGACAAAGCATATTATTTTTATGCATAGTTATCGGCCATTTGTTTACAGTTCATATTGCGAATTATTTGTCCATAATTTATTGATTAATATCTAATGTTAATTGAATTTAATTTCGATTATCAAAAAAACGGATGTACCTATTTTAAAGATATCATTAATTTCTTAAACTACGAACCTGCCTTGTTTTGGTCCTTGGTTCACAACACCCAGGACGCTCCTAAGAATACATCGCCAGCACCAACGCAGATTTAAGTAATTACATCCGCTGAATCCACGGAGCTTCCGGTCCTCTCTTGTTTATAGACTCTCAAAGGGGACATATAATGAAAATTAAACCAAAACAAGTTAAGAATTATTTGTAAACGTAATGGATATAGGTTTTGAATTATAATAAACGATAACGTGTCCAAGAGTTAGAAAGATGTAATGTCCAATGCATGACTCCAAGAATAAATGAATTCTATCTACAAAATATAGTTTAGTTATAAGATGGAAGTTAACCATATATATTCAACATTTTAAATGTTTTTTATGCAGCAAATTAAATGTTCGACAAAGCATATTAATTTTATGCATAGTTATCGGCCATTTGTTTACAGTTCATATTGCGAATTATTTGTCGATAATTCTTTGATTAATATTTAATGTCGATTGAATTTAATATCGATTATAAAAAAAACGGATGTACCTCTTTTAAAGATATCATTAATTTCTTAAACTACGAACCTGCCTTGTTTTGGTCCTTGGTTCACAACACCCAGGACGCTCCTAAGAATACATCGCCAGCACCAACGCAGATTTAAGTAATTACATCCGCTGAATCCACGGAGCTTCCGGTCCTCTCTAGTTTATAGACTCTCAAAGGGGACATATAATGAAAATTAAACCAAAACAAGTTAAGAATTATTTGTAAACGTAATGGATATAGGTTTTGAATTATAATAAACGATAACGTGTCCAAGAGTTAGAAAGATGTAATGTCCAATGCATGACTCAAGAATAATGAATCTATCTACAAAATATAGTTTAGTTATAAGATGGAAGTTAACCAATATTTTAACATTTTAAATGTTTTTTATGCAGCATATTAAATGATCGAAAAAGCATATTATTTTTACGCATAGTTATCGGCTATTTGTTTACAGTTCATATTGCGAATTATTTGTCGATAATTCTTTGATTAATATCTTATGTCGATTGAATTTAATTTCGATTATCAAAAAAACGGATGTACCTATTTTAAAGATATCATTAATTTCTTAAACTACGAACCTGCCTTGTTTTGGTCCTTGGTTCACAACACCCAGGACGCTCCTAAGAATACATCGCCAGCACCAACGCAGATTTAAGTAATTACATCCGCTGAATCCCGGAGCTTCCGGTCCTCTCTTGTTTATAGACTCTCAAAGGGGACATATAATGAAAATTAAACCAAAACAAGTTAAGAATTATTTGTAAACGTAATGGATATAGGTTTTGAATTATAATAAACGATAACGTGTCCAAGAGTTAGAAAGATGTAATGTCCAATGCATGACTCCAAGAATAAATGAATTCTATCTACAAAATATAGTTTAGTTATAAGATGGAAGTTAACCATATATATTCAACATTTTAAATGTTTTTTATGCAGCAAATTAAATGTTCGACAAAGCATATTATTTTTATGCATAGTTATCGGCCATTTGTTTACAGTTCATATTGCGAATTATTTGTCGATAATTCTTTGATTAATATTTAATGTCGATTGAATTTAATATCGATTATAAAAAAAACGGATGTACCTCTTTTAAAGATATCATTAATTTCTTAAACTACGAACCTGCCTTGTTTTGGTCCTTGGTTCACAACATCCTGGACGCTCCTAAAAATACATCGCCAGCACCAACGCAGATTTAAGTAATTACATCCACTGAATCCACGGAGCTTTCGGTCCTCTCTAGTTTATAGACTCTCAAAGGGGACATATAATGAAAATTAAACCAAAACAAGTTAAGAATTATTTGTAAACGTAATGGATATAGGTTTTGAATTATAATAAACGATAACGTGTCCAAGAGTTAGAAAGATGTAATGTCCAATGCATGACTCCAAGAATAAATGAATTCTATCTACAAAATATAGTTTAGTTATAAGATGGAAGTTAACCATATATATTCAACATTTTAAATGTTTTTTATGCAGCAAATTAAATGTTCGACAAAGCATATTAATTTTATGCATAGTTATCGGCCATTTGTTTACAGTTCATATTGCGAATTATTTGTCGATAATTCTTTGATTAATATCTTATGTCGATTGAATTTAATTTCGATTATCAAAAAAACGGATGTACCTATTTTAAAGATATCATTAATTCTTAAACTACGAACCTGCCTTGTTTTGGTCCTTGGTTCACAACATCCTGGACGCTCCTAAAATACATCGCCAGCACCAACGCAGATTTATAATTACATCCCTGAATCCACGGAGCTTCCGGTCCTCTCTAGTTTATAGACTCTCAAAGGGGACATATAATGAAAAAAACCAAACAAGTTAAGAATTATTTGTAAACGTAATGGATATAGGTTTTGAATATAATAAACGATAACGTTTTAAGAGTTAGAAAAGATGTAATGTCAATGCATGACACCAAGAATAAATAAATTCTATCTACAAAATATAGTTTAGTTATAGCCGGAAGTTATTCATATCTATCAACATTTTAAATG
>NW_025319009.1:0-16849 GCF_016746245.2 Drosophila santomea
TGAATGAAATATGAAGAAAGAAACATTATTCTGGTTGATCCTGCCAGTAGTTATATGCTTGTCTCAAAGATTAAGCCATGCATGTCTAAGTACACACGAATTAAAAGTGAAACCGCAAAAGGCTCATTATATCAGTTATGGTTCCTTAGATCGTTAACAGTTACTTGGATAACTGTGGTAATTCTAGAGCTAATACATGCAATTAAAACATGAACCTTATGGGACATGTGCTTTTATTAGGCTAAAACCAAGCGATCGCAAGATCGTTTTATTGGTTGAACTCTAGATAACATGCAGATCGTATGGTCTTGTACCGACGACAGATCTTTCAAATGTCTGCCCTATCAACTTTTGATGGTAGTATCTAGGACTACCATGGTTGCAACGGGTAACGGGGAATCAGGGTTCGATTCCGGAGAGGGAGCCTGAGAAACGGCTACCACATCTAAGGAAGGCAGCAGGCGCGTAAATTACCCACTCCCAGCTCGGGGAGGTAGTGACGAAAAATAACAATACAGGACTCATATCCGAGGCCCTGTATTGGAATGAGTACACTTTAAATCCTTTAACAAGACCAATTGGAGGGCAAGTCTGGTGCAGCAGCCGCGGTAATTCCAGCTCCAATAGCGTATATTAAGTTGTTGCGGTTAAACGTTCGTAGTTGAACTTGTGCTTCATACGGGTAGTACACTTACAATTGTGGTTAGTACTATACCTTTATGTATGTAAGCTATTACCGGTGGGTCTTATATGTGATTAAATACTTGTATTTTTCATATGTTCCTCCTATTAAAAAACCTGCATTAGTGCTCTTAAACGAGTGTTATTGTGGCCGGTACTATTACTTTGAACAAATTAGAGTGCTTAAAGCAGGCTTCAAATGCCTGAATATTCTGTGCATGGGATAATGAAATAAGACCTCTGTTCTGCTTTCATTGGTTTTCAGATCAAGAGGTAATGATTAATAGAAGCAGTTTGGGGGCATTAGTATTACGACGCGAGAGGTGAAATTCTTGGACCGTCGTAAGACTAACTTAAGCGAAAGCATTTGCCAAAGATGTTTTCATTAATCAAGAACGAAAGTTAGAGGTTCGAAGGCGATCAGATACCGCCCTAGTTCTAACCATAAACGATGCCAGCTAGCAATTGGGTGTAGCTACTTTTATGGCTCTCTCAGTCGCTTCCCGGGAAACCAAAGCTTTTGGGCTCCGGGGGAAGTATGGTTGCAAAGCTGAAACTTAAAGGAATTGACGGAAGGGCACCACCAGGAGTGGAGCCTGCGGCTTAATTTGACTCAACACGGGAAAACTTACCAGGTCCGAACATAAGTGTGTAAGACAGATTGATAGCTCTTTCTCGAATCTATGGGTGGTGGTGCATGGCCGTTCTTAGTTCGTGGAGTGATTTGTCTGGTTAATTCCGATAACGAACGAGACTCAAATATATTAAATAGATATCTTCAGGATTATGGTGCTGAAGCTTATATAGCCTTCATTCATGGTGGCAGTAAAATGTTTATTGTGTTTGAATGTGTTTATGTAAGTGGAGCCGTACCTGTTGGTTTGTCCCATTATAAGGACACTAGCTTCTTAAATGGACAAATTGCGTCTAGCAATAATGAGATTGAGCAATAACAGGTCTGTGATGCCCTTAGATGTCCTGGGCTGCACGCGCGCTACAATGAAAGTATCAACGTGTATTTCCTAGACCGAGAGGTCCGGGTAAACCGCTGAACCACTTTCATGCTTGGGATTGTGAACTGAAACTGTTCACATGAACTTGGAATTCCCAGTAAGTGTGAGTCATTAACTCGCATTGATTACGTCCCTGCCCTTTGTACACACCGCCCGTCGCTACTACCGATTGAATTATTTAGTGAGGTCTCCGGACGTGATCACTGTGACGCCTTGCGTGTTACGGTTGTTTCGCAAAAGTTGACCGAACTTGATTATTTAGAGGAAGTAAAAGTCGTAACAAGGTTTCCGTAGGTGAACCTGCGGAAGGATCATTATTGTATAATATCCTTACCGTTAATAAACACATTTGTTATAATACAAATAAATTGAATTTACCAAAATACCAAATTACAAAAGCATATGATATATGAATGATGAGATTACTTTAGAAATGCACATGATTTATGATTATTTGCAAATGCGTTTATATATGAATATTATCTAACACAATAATATTCAATTGATTGATTTCTCAATGGAATCAAACAAAATATTGATATATTTATATAATAAATAAATGTGGCTGGCAACCACAAAGGTAATGTGATTGGGGACCACATTACCACATATGTATGTTAAAAGTGACTGGTGACCACATTTTAACATTTCTATTAAAACTTAATGTTGTGTGATGGGTATCGTTGGCTCACAACATTAAATTAAATAAACGGCATTCAAATAAAAATAAACAATGTATTTCCTAATAATTCGAACATTCGAAATCAAATAAAAATGGTAACAAAAAATTTGTGTGTATATGGACCATAATATACACGCGTTGCGAATATGTATTGTTCATCTAAGTTATGAGCATACGTTGGCTAATGCAACAACCTAAAATATACAATGTTGTACCTGGCATCCATCAGGTTAATGTTTTATATAAATTGCAGTATGTATCGCCCATATTGGTTAAATACAAATAAAATATAATTACATGATACATAATGCTTATATGAAACTAAGACATTTCGCAGCATTTATTTTAGGTATAAAAATACATTTATTGAAGGAATTGATATATGCCAGTAAAATGGTGTATTTTTAATTTCTTTCAATAAAAAAACTATTGACAATATATAGAAATAAATTATAAAACTCTAAGCGGTGGATCACTCGGCTCATGGGTCGATGAAGAACGCAGCAAACTGTGCGTCATCGTGTGAACTGCAGGACACATGAACATCGACATTTTGAACGCATATCGCAGTCCATGCTGTTATGTACTTTAATTAATTTTATAGTGCTGCTTGGACTACATATGGTTGAGGGTTGTAAGACTATGCTAATTAAGTTGTTTATAAATTTTTATAAGCATATGGTATATTATTGGATAAAATAATAATTTTATTCATAATATTAAAAACTATATATGAAAAACATTATCCTCACATTTGGATGTGAAAAACGAAGAGAAATATTTTCTTTTTCAATCAAATAATACTGAGAAATGTCTAGCATAAAAAATTGAATTATTTTTCATCTAGGATTGTCTCTTATTAATGATTCGAAAATAGAAAAAAACTTGGTTATATTATTATTCTTCGTTGGTTCGTTAATGGATAATACTATGCTACAAGAAATAATGGATATATTACAACGAATTTATTAAAATGTTTTATCATTATATATTAAGAATTAATGGCAATAAAAAGTTATATACAACCTCAACTCATATGGGACTACCCCCTGAATTTAAGCATATTAATTAGGGGAGGAAAAGAAACTAACAAGGATTTTCTTAGTAGCGGCGAGCGAAAAGAAAACAGTTCAGCACTAAGTCACTTTGTCTATATGGCAAATGTGAGATGCAGTGTATGGAGCGTCAATATTCTAGTATGAGAAATTAACGATTTAAGTCCTTCTTAAATGAGGCCATTTACCCATAGAGGGTGCCAGGCCCGTATAACGTTAATGATTACTAGATGATGTTTCCAAAGAGTCGTGTTGCTTGATAGTGCAGCACTAAGTGGGTGGTAAACTCCATCTAAAACTAAATATAACCATGAGACCGATAGTAAACAAGTACCGTGAGGGAAAGTTGAAAAGAACTCTGAATAGAGAGTTAAACAGTACGTGAAACTGCTTAGAGGTTAAGCCCGATGAACCTGAATATCCGTTATGGAAAATTCATCATTAAAATTGTAATATTTAAATAATATTATAAGGATAGTGTGCATTTTTTCCATATAAGGACATTGTAATCTATTAGCATATCCCAAATTTATCATAAAATATAACTTATAGTTTATTCAAATTAAAGTGCTTGCATTTTAAAACAGAATAAATGTTATTAATTTGATAAAGTGCTGATAGATTTATATGATTACAGTGCGTTAATTTTTCGGAATTATATAATGGCATAATTATCATTGATTTTTATGTTTATTATATGCACTTGTATGATTAACAATGCGAAAGATTCAGGATACCTTCGGGACCCGTCTTGAAACACGGACCAAGGAGTCTAACATATGTGCAAGTTATTGGGATATAAACCTAATAGCGTAATTAACTTGACCACTAATGGGATTAGTTTTTTAACTATTTATAGCTAATTAACACAATCCCGGGGCGTTCTATATAGTTATGTATAATGTATATTTATATTATTTATGCCTCTAACTGGAACGTACCTTGAGCATATATGCTGTGACCCGAAAGATGGTGAACTATACTTGATCAGGTTGAAGTCAGGGGAAACCCTGATGGAAGACCGAAACAGTTCTGACGTGCAAATCGATTGTCAGAATTGAGTATAGGGGCGAAAGACCAATCGAACCATCTAGTAGCTGGTTCCTTCCGAAGTTTCCCTCAGGATAGCTGGTGCATTTTAATATTATATAAAATAATCTTATCTGGTAAAGCGAATGATTAGAGGCCTTAGGGTCGAAACGATCTTAACCTATTCTCAAACTTTAAATGGGTAAGAACCTTAACTTTCTTGATATGAAGTTCAAGGTTATGATATAATGTGCCCAGTGGGCCACTTTTGGTAAGCAGAACTGGCGCTGTGGGATGAACCAAACGTAATGTTACGGTGCCCAAATTAACAACTCATGCAGATACCATGAAAGGCGTTGGTTGCTTAAAACAGCAGGACGGTGATCATGGAAGTCGAAATCCGCTAAGGAGTGTGTAACAACTCACCTGCCGAAGCAACTAGCCCTTAAAATGGATGGCGCTTAAGTTGTATACCTATACATTACCGCTAAAGTAGATGATTTATATTACTTGTGATATAAATTTTGAAACTTTAGTGAGTAGGAAGGTACAATGGTATGCGTAGAAGTGTTTGGCGTAAGCCTGCATGGAGCTGCCATTGGTACAGATCTTGGTGGTAGTAGCAAATAATCGAATGAGACCTTGGAGGACTGAAGTGGAGAAGGGTTTCGTGTGAACAGTGGTTGATCACGAGTTAGTCGGTCCTAAGTTCAAGGCGAAAGCCGAAAATTTTCAAGTAAAACAAAAATGCCAAACTACATAAAAAAGCGAATAATTATAATACACTTGAATAATTTTGAACGAAAGGGAATACGGTTCCAATTCCGTAACCTGTTGAGTATCCGTTTGTTATTAAATATGGGCCTCGTGCTCATCCTGGCAACAGGAACGACCATAAAGAAGCCGTCGAGAGATATCGGAAGAGTTTTCTTTTCTGTTTTATAGCCGTACTACCATGGAAGTCTTTCGCAGAGAGATATGGTAGATGGGCTAGAAGAGCATGACATATACTGTTGTGTCGATATTTTCTCCTCGGACCTTGAAAATTTATGGTGGGGACACGCAAACTTCTCAACAGGCCGTACCAATATCCGCAGCTGGTCTCCAAGGTGAAGAGTCTCTAGTCGATAGAATAATGTAGGTAAGGGAAGTCGGCAAATTAGATCCGTAACTTCGGGATAAGGATTGGCTCTGAAGATTGAGATAGTCGGGCTTGATTGGGAAACAATAACATGGTTTATGTGCTCGTTCTGGGTAAATAGAGTTTCTAGCATTTATGTTAGTTTCTTGTTCCCCGGATAGTTTAGTTACGTAGCCAATTGTGGAACTTTCTTGCTAAAATTTTTAAGAATACTATTTGGGTTAAACCAATTAGTTCTTATTAATTATAACGATTATCAATTAACAATCAATTCAGAACTGGCACGGACTTGGGGAATCCGACTGTCTAATTAAAACAAAGCATTGTGATGGCCCTAGCGGGTGTTGACACAATGTGATTTCTGCCCAGTGCTCTGAATGTCAAAGTGAAGAAATTCAAGTAAGCGCGGGTCAACGGCGGGAGTAACTATGACTCTCTTAAGGTAGCCAAATGCCTCGTCATCTAATTAGTGACGCGCATGAATGGATTAACGACGGACGTGTTTTCGGTACGCTCGTGTTCAGATTGCGAAAAGCTAAGTTTTCTTTGTAAAACAAAGTTCGGAAAGTGAATTAATCGGTGGTTGAGTGCTCCGCGGAAATAGTGATATTATTTACGCGAGCGCAAAGCCTGTGATTTCGGAACAATTCGCAATAATTTATTGCAAAATTTTCCACTGAGAACAGCACGTGGTTCCAGGCGAGCTTTCGGACAGCTGTTAAACAGCTGGGCCTGTCGGTTTGTGTCCGCGCTACCAGCAATCAGCTGTTTGGTTGTTGTCGCTGCTACGGTCTGTGTCTTGGGACGGTTCGGTGCTGCCAGACTGGTACTTTGGTTACGCAAATCTGCCAATAGGTGGAGCTCGTGCACCAAAGCAACCAACTTGTGACAGTGAGCGCGCAATTTCCGGAGTCGCCAGAAGGAGGAGCCACAATCGTGGTAAGTCCTATGGAGAGCGACAGCAGCGCGAGTGCCGCGAGTGCCGCGAGCGCCAGCAGCGCGTCGCGGAAGCCGGGACGAGGCAGGCGCAGAAGCCACCAGGCTTCTAAGAGCTCGGCAGCTACGCAGGCCAAGCTCGTTGCTGTGGCCTTGCGTGGTGTTCCCGAGCCTGTGGGAGCGCTGGATGAGGCGCCTTCGTCGCTGGAGGACCCCCGGATGGTCCCTGCTGCCACTACTGCTGCCACTGCTGCTGCCCCTGCTGCTGCCACTGCTGCTGCCCCTGCTGCTGCCCCTGCTGCTGCCCCTGCTGCTGCCCCTGCTGCTGCCCCTGCTGCTGCCCCTGCTGCTGCTCCTGTTGCTGCCCCTGTCGCTACACCTGCTGTTGCCAATGCCACAGTTGCCTCCGCTGCCGCCCGTGCTGGGCAAGCAGCCATGATGGCAGAGCTGTCGGCCACGCAGCGAATGGTGAGAAACAGCTTTCGCAGCCTAGGAGGAGTCAACACTGATGAGCTCTCGTTTGCCATTAGCCGCTACGATGAGCTGGTGATGGCATTGATGCTCCGGTGTGGAGAACTGGAGACGCGGTTGGCTATGCCGCCCCCACCGACCTCCGCAATTTCGCGTCTTCCCCAGACGCCTCAGGCTGCACCCATTGCGGCCCCGCGGACCACGAAGGTTCGCGAGACGTGGTCAGCAGTGGTGAAGTGCGATGACCCAGCGCTATCGGGGAAGGCGATAGCCGAAAAGGTGCGCACGATGGTCGCACCCTCCCTCGGAGTCAGGGTGCATGAGGTGCGTGAGCTCCGCCGAGGTGGTGGAGCAGTTATCCGGACTCCTTCAGTCGGAGAGCTGCAGAAGGTTGTGAGCTCTAAAAAATTCGCCGAAGTAGGGCTGAATGTGGCGCGAAACGCGGCCGAGAAGCCGAAAGTCGTCGTCTACGACGTCGACACAGCAATCGGCCCAGAGGAGTTTATGCAGGAGCTCCACGAGAATAACTTCGACGGCGAGATGACGGCCTCGGAGTTCAAGAGGTCGGTGCACCTGGTCACCAAGGCGTGGTCGGTGACTGACGGCGCCACTGTTAACGTGACGCTAGAGGTCAGCGACAAGGCGATGGCGAAACTGGATGTAGGCCGTGTCTACATCAAGTGGTTTTCTTTCCGATGCCGATCGCAGGTCCGGACATATGCCTGCCACAGGTGTGTGGGTTTCGACCACAAGGTCAGCGAATGCCGCCAGAAGACGAATGTATGCCGCCAGTGCGGGCAACAAGGCCACACCGCGGCAAAGTGCCCGAACCCGGTGGACTGCCGGAACTGCCGTCACAGAGGGCAACCCTCGGGGCATTACATGCTCTCGGATGCATGCCCGATATACGGCGCGGTGCTAGCGAGGGTGCAAGCTAGACATTAATGTTTAGCTTAATCCAAGCGAACTGTGGCCGAGGCCGAGCTGCGACCATCGAGCTCGGAGTCCGACTCAGGAGATCGGGCTCAATGTTCGCACTGGTGCAGGAGCCGTATCTCGGCGGCGAGGGGATGGATGTGCTGCCTGAAGGAATGAGGATCTTCACCGACCGGCGAGGGAAGGCAGCCATCCTAGTGGATCTTCAGGATGCCATCTGTATGCCAGTGGAGACCCTCACCACGGATTATGGCGTATGTCTGGTCGTTAAAGGGAGTTTTGGCTCAATCTTCCTTTGCTCAGCATACTGCCAATTTGATGCACCTTTGGAACCGTACCTTCGGTACATGGATGCGGTCCTGCTGCAGGCCAGCAGAACCCCCGCAATCCTGGGCCTCGACGCGAATGCAGTGTCCCCCATGTGGTTTAGCAAACTCTCTCGACATGCCGAGGGGCAAGCTAACTACAGTCGGGGTGAGCTGCTGTCCGAGTGGATGCTGGAGGCAAGAGCCGCCGCCCTAAACCAGCCAACACAGGTGTACACGTTCGATAACTACAGAGCTCGTAGTGATATCGACGTGACAATTGTCAACGAGGCAGCATCTATGTGGGCCACATATGAGTGGAGAGTGGATGAGTGGGAATTGAGCGATCACAACATCATTACTGTTGTGACCGAACCAAGTACCACGAGCGCAGTTGAGAGCATAGCTCCTGTGCCGTCCTGGAACTTCTCCAATGCTCGTTGGCGATTGTTCAAAGAGGAAATGGTGAGTAGAACAGCCGAACTTCCGGAAAACTTCTCAGAGTCGCCGTTGGACCAGCAAGTTTCGACCCTGCGCAGTATAGTACATAATGTGTGCGATATTGCGCTGGGAAGAAAGTCGATTCGACCGCCCAGCAGAAGAGCACGTTGGTGGACTGCCGACCTCTGCGCTGCGAGACGCGAAGTCCGGAGACTTCGTCGCCGACTCCAGGATGCACGGCGTCACGATGATGATGCCGCGGCAGAGCTCTTGGTGGTAGGGCTGAGGCGTGCCTCAGCCAACTACAAGAAGCTCATTGGGAGGGCTAAGATGAATGACTGGAAACGCTTCGTGGGAGAAAACGCCGATGACCCATGGGGGCGCGTCTACAAGATATGCCGAGGCCGCAGAAAGTGCACGGAGATTGGGTGCCTCCGCGTGAATGGCGAGTTGATCACTGATTGGGGTGATTGCGCACGAGTGCTCCTCCGCAACTTTTTCCCAGTTGCGGAGTCCGATGCACCGATTGCCATCGTGGAGGAAGTCCCACCGGCCCTTGAATCGCACGAGGTTGAAGCCTGTATCGCCCGGCTCAAGAGCAAGCGCTCGCCCGGCTTGGACGGCATCAATGGCGCTATCTGCAAGGCAGTCTGGCGCGCCATACCTCAGCACCTGGCATCGTTGTATTCCCGATGCATCCAATCGGGATACTTTCCCAACGAGTGGAAGTGTCCACGAGTAGTGGCGCTGCTCAAGGGACCCGAGAAGGACAAGTGTGAGCCCTCCTCATACAGGGGAATATGCTTGCTGCCAGTTTTTGGTAAGGTGCTCGAGGCAATCATGGTGAATCGAGCGAGAGAAGTTCTTCCGGAAGGCTGCAGATGGCAATTCGGATTTCGCCAAGGACGATGTGTGGAGGATGCTTGGAGGCACGTGAAGAGCAGTGTTGACGCCAGCCCGGCGCAATATGTGCTCGGCACATTCGTGGACTTCAAAGGAGCATTTGACAACGTCGAATGGAGTGCTGCACTGCGCCGACTAGCCGACTTGGGATGCCGGGAAATGAGCTTGTGGCAGAGTTTTTTCTCCGGCCGAAGAGCAGTGATCCGAAGCAGTTCCGGTGCTGTGGATGTGCCGGTAACTAGAGGTTGCCCGCAGGGGTCAATTAGCGGCCCGTTTATTTGGGACACGCTAATGGATGTACTGCTTCAGCGCCTCGAGCCGTATTGCCTGCTGAGTGCATACGCGGATGATCTGCTTCTTCTCGTCGAGGGAAACTCCCGAGTCGTGTTAGAGGAAAAAGGAGCGCAACTTATGTCCATCGTAGAAACGTGGGGAGCGGAAGTTGGCGTTGCCGTCTCGACCAACAAGACGGTAATAATGCTGCTCAAAGGTACTTTGAGACGTGCGCCCACGGTAAGGTTTGCTGGAGCGAACTTGCCGTATGTGCGTACCTGTCGGTATCTTGGCATCACGGTCAGTGAGGGAATGAAATTCCTCACGCACATAGCTTCGCTGCGTCAGCGGATGACCGGAGTCGTTGGAGCATTGGCGCGTGTGCTTCGAGCCGACTGGGGCTTCAGTCCTCGAGCCAGGCGGACCATATATGACGGACTCATGGCACCCTGTGTGCTGTTTGGTGCCCCGGTATGGTATGACACCGCCGGGCAAGTAGCTGCCAAGAGGCGACTAGCCTCCTGCCAGAGGCTGATCCTGCTTGGATGCCTTTCGGCTTGCCGAACAGTGTCCACCGTGGCACTGCAGGTTCTTGGTGGAGCCCCCCCGCTTGACTTGGCTGCTAAGCAATTAGCGGTCAATTACAAGCTAAAACGTGGATACCCGCTGGAGGAGAACGACTGGCTCTACGGCGAGGACATCGCTTGTCTAAGCTGGGAGCAGAGAAAGACTCGCTCGGAGGAGTGCATGCTGCGGAGTTGGCAGAACAGATGGGACGACGACAGCGAACCAGGACGGGTGACGCATAGGTTCATCCCAGATGTCACTCTCGTTTATCGGGATCCAAATTTTGGTTTCTCGATGAAGGCGTCTTTCCTGCTTACTGGGCACGGGTCGTTTAATGCATTTTTGCACGGGAGAGCCCTCAGCGATACCACAGCTTGCGCATGTGGCGATCCATATGAGGACTGGATGCACGTATTGTGCGCTTGCCCCCTGTATGCAGATTTGCGAGACCTCGATGGACTTGGAGTGCAGCGCGTTGGCGAAAACTGGATGTTCGAAGGAATCCTGGAGGATCGAGAGAGGACCCAACGGCTGGCAGCGTTCGCTGAGGAAGCGTTCCGCAGGAGGAGGGGCCTTTAGCCCAACACCTTTCGCCGTGTGGTTAGCGGGCGAGAATACTACCACAGTCCGCTGTTGCTTGTCGTAGGAGGCGACTAATACGGCTATAGGTCGCTCCGCCCGTGCTTGTCGGAGCCAAAGGAGTGAGGCCGACCGAGCCTCTAATTTCGGTACCACGGGTTGAGTAGCTCTCCAAGGTTGCTCATTGAGGTAGGCCCCCTAGTGGGAGTATCGTGGTGGCTGTGGTTGGTACCCATATCGCGGGTAGAGCCTTCGTGCTCGACGTTTGAGTTACGGCGATGGTTTACGCAAAACTCGGGTGCTGTGACCCTTAGATCAGTAGAGATTTTAGGTAGATCTCGCTCCTCAGCAAGGGGGAGTGCTTGCTCGGCAAGCAAGCACTCGAATCTGCGACCGGGGTGGTCGCTATGTACATAGCTATAGCTTCCAGACCGGGACGTTTGTCTGGCGTATCCAGACTAATGCATCTTTGGATGTCGTGGTTGTAATCCCTTCAATGTGGAACACGCCACGTAAAACAAGTTCGGAGGGATCCGAAATCACACACTGTCCCTATCTACTATCTAGCGAAACCACAGCCAAGGGAACGGGCTTGGAATAATTAGCGGGGAAAGAAGACCCTTTTGAGCTTGACTCTAATCTGGCAGTGTAAGGAGACATAAGAGGTGTAGAATAAGTGGGAGATATTAGACCTCGGTTTGGTATCGTCAATGAAATACCACTACTCTTATTGTTTCCTTACTTACTTGATTAAATGGAACGTGTATCATTTCCTAGCCATTATACGGATATATTTATTATATCTTATGGTATTGGGTTTTGATGCAAGCTTCTTGATCAAAGTATCACGAGTTTGTTATATAATCGCAAACAAATTCTTTAATAAAACGATGCATTTATGTATTTTTGATTTGAAAATTTGGTATAACTCCAATTACTCAGGTATGATCCAATTCAAGGACATTGCCAGGTAGGGAGTTTGACTGGGGCGGTACATCTCTCAAATAATAACGGAGGTGTCCCAAGGCCAGCTCAGTGCGGACAGAAACCACACATAGAGCAAAAGGGCAAATGCTGACTTGATCTCGGTGTTCAGTACACACAGGGACAGCAAAAGCTCGGCCTATCGATCCTTTTGGTTTAAAGAGTTTTTAACAAGAGGTGTCAGAAAAGTTACCATAGGGATAACTGGCTTGTGGCGGCCAAGCGTTCATAGCGACGTCGCTTTTTGATCCTTCGATGTCGGCTCTTCCTATCATTGTGAAGCAAAATTCACCAAGCGTTGGATTGTTCACCCATGCAAGGGAACGTGAGCTGGGTTTAGACCGTCGTGAGACAGGTTAGTTTTACCCTACTAATGACAAAACGTTGTTGCGACAGCATTCCTGCGTAGTACGAGAGGAACCGCAGGTACGGACCAATGGCACAATACTTGTTCGAGCGAACAGTGGTATGACGCTACGTCCGTTGGATTATGCCTGAACGCCTCTAAGGTCGTATCCGTGCTGGACTGCAATGATAAATAAGGGGCAATTTGCATTGTATGGCTTCTAAACCATTTAAAGTTTATAATTTACTTTATAAACGACAATGGATGTGATGCCAATGTAATTTGTAACATAGTAAATTGGGAGGATCTTCGATCACCTGATGCCGCGCTAGTTACATATAAAAGCATTATTTAATACAATGACAAAGCCTAGAATCAATTGTAAACGACTTTTGTAACAGGCAAGGTGTTGTAAGTGGTTGAGCAGCTGCCATACTGCGATCCACTGAAGCTTATCCTTTGCTTGATGATTCGAAATAAATAAGACCATTGAGTACTCGTGTGTACTTGTTGTGGGTTTTTGAAGGGTTAGCGCGCAAGCGCAGTGCCCTCGAGAGCCGGCCACCCCGACTGGACGCGACTGACCGACCGACTGGACGCGATATATGATATTATATATCATATGATAGAAATAAAGACTACAAAATTCTATCTGGTTGCCAAATAGCTTGTCATCGATTTAGTGACGCTAATGAAATTGTCCCCATCTATCTACTATCTACTAATGATAGAAATAAAGACTTTACAAAACTCTATCAGGTTGCCAAATGGCTCGTCATCGATTTAGTGACGCATATGAAATTGTCCCCATCTACTAATGATAGAAATAAAGACTACGAAATTCTATCAGGTTGCCAAATAGCTTGTCATCAATTTAGTGACGCATATGAAATTTTCCCCATCTACAAATGATAGAAATAAAGACTTTACAAAATTCTATCAGGTTGCCAAATGGCTCGTCATCGATTTAGTGACGCATATGAAATTGTCCCCATCTACTAATGATAGAAATAAAGACTACGAAATTCTATCAGGTTGCCAAATAGCTTGTCATCAATTTAGTGACGCATATGAAATTGTCCCCATCTACTAATGATAGAAATAAAGACTACAAAATTCTATCAGGTTGCCAAATGGCTCGTCATCGATTTAGTGACGCATATGAAATTGTCCCCATCTACTAATGATAGAAATAAAGACTACGAAATTCTATCAGGTTGCCAAATAGCTTGTCATCAATTTAGTGACGCTAATGAAAGTGGTGTCCTTCTCTTATAATAGAAATTATAACTTTATTATGACTAAAGAAAAAATATATGAAATATTCGTATATTCTTATAGTATTTGAAAGAAACCCCAATACTATAGGTATATTAAATATAAAACATTCATATGAAAATAAAAAATATTTATCATATGAATACAGACAATATATAAGTATATTAAATTAAATAATATACATATTAAAAAAAATATATATATTATATGAATACAGGAAAAAATATATAAGTATATTAATTTAAATAATATACATATTAAAAAAAATATATATATTATATGAATACAGGAAAAATATATAAGTATATATAAATATTTATCATATTATAATAAAGGAAAAATTAATAAAATAAATATAATTTTATATATATAAAGGAAAAAATGATGGAATATTTCTATTTTCTATTAGTATGATATAAAAAAAACCCATACATATGAAAGGTTATAGTACTACTATACTATACTATACTACTATAGGTAGGCAGTGGTTGCCGACCATAGGGTAGGCAGTGGTTGCCTCTCGTATTGTTCGAAACTTATGTATTTATATGATTTCGACAATAATATAAGGAAATTAAATATTAATCATATGGAAATGAATATTTATCGTATGTATACATGATAAAATGATAAAATATTCCTATATTCTCTTAGAATTATACGAATAGCCAATATACGTGAAAGGTTATAGTAGTGTAAGCAAGGCTGGTACCGACAGAGGGTTCAAAAACTACTATAGGTAGGCAGTGGTTGCCGACCTCTCGTATTGTTCGAAACTTATGTATTTATATGATTTCGACAATATTATATGGAAATTAAATATTAATCATATGGAAATGAATATTTATCGTATGTATAAATGAAAAAATGATAAAATATTCCTATATTCTCTTAGAATTATAGGAATAGCCCATATACGTGAAAGGTTATAGTAGTGTAAGCAAGGCTGGTACCGACAGAGGGTTCAAAAACTACTATAGGTAGGCAGTGGTTGCCGACCTCTCGTATTGTTCGAAACTTATGTATTTATATGATTTCGACAATATTATATGGAAATTAAATATTAATCATATGGAAATGAATATTTATCGTATGTATAAATGAAAAAATGATAAAATATTCCTATATTCTCTTAGAATTATAGGAATAGCCCATATACGTGAAAGGTTATAGTAGTGTAAGCAAGGCTGGTACCGACAGAGGGTTCAAAAACTACTATAGGTAGGCAGTGGTTGCCGACCTCTCGTATTGTTCGAAACTTATGTATTTATATGATTTCGACAATATTATATGGAAATTAAATATTAATCATATGGAAATGAATATTTATCGTATGTATAAATGAAAAAATGATAAAATATTCCTATATTCTCTTAGAATTATAGGAATAGCCCATATACGTGAAAGGTTATAGTAGTGTAAGCAAGGCTGGTACCGACAGAGGGTTCAAAAACTACTATAGGTAGGCAGTGGTTGCCGACCTCTCGTATTGTTCGAAACTTATGTATTTATATGATTTCGACAATATTATATGGAAATTAAATATTAATCATATGGAAATGAATATTTATCGTATGTATAAATGAAAAAATGATAAAATATTCCTATATTCTCTTAGAATTATATGAATAGCCCATATACGTGAAAGGTTATAGTAGTGTAAGCAAGGCTGGTACCGACAGAGGGTTCAAAAACTACTATAGGTAGGCAGTGGTTGCCGACCTCTCGTATTGTTCGAAACTTATGTATTTATATGATTTCGACAATATTATATGGAAATTAAATATTAATCATATGGAAATGAATATTTATCGTATGTATAAATGAAAAAATGATAAAATATTCCTATATTCTCTTAGAATTATAGGAATAGCCCATATACGTGAAAGGTTATAGTAGTGTAAGCAAGGCTGGTACCGACAGAGGGTTCAAAAACTACTATAGGTAGGCAGTGGTTGCCGACCTCTCGTATTGTTCGAAACTTATGTATTTATATGATTTCGACAATATTATATGGAAATTAAATATTAATCATATGGAAATGAATATTTATCGTATGAATAATGGAAAAATATATTTAATTATATATGAATAAAGGAAATATTAATATAATATTACTGTATTCTCTTGATATATAAGAGAATATCCTATATGTTGGATGCCAAACAGAATTGAAAATACCCGTTTTGAGGACAGCGGGTTCAAAAACTACTATAGGTAGGCAGTGGTTGCTGACCTCCCGCTTTATATATTATATTGGTTACTTACAAATAAAGTATATTATTTTCCGTAAAAATTTGTTTCTCAGGTTCTTATGAACATTTGGGAACTTGGCTACGCGGTTAATAAAAATATACGCCCTTAGATGATATCGTTGAAACAACAGTCAAGTATTCTATTATAAATAGAATAACAAATCGTTTCCATATAACATCGTTAATTTTTAATGACAGCGGGTTTCAAAACTACTATTTAGGTAGGAAGGCACTGGTTGCCGACCTATCTCATTATATTGGTTACTTACAAATATAGTATATTATTTTCCGTACAAATTTGTTTCTCAGGTTCTTATGAACATTTGGGACTTGGCTCCGCGGTTAATAAGAATATACGCCCTTAGATAATATCGTTTGAAACAAAAGTCAAGTTTCTATATACATAGAATACAAATCGTTTCCATATATTATCGTTAATTTTTGACGGCAGGCATTATTATTTATTAATAATAATGAAGATAATAAACTAATAATTATTACCACGCCATAAAAGGAAATATTATATCGTTACCCCGGTATAATAAATATATTGATATTATTACATTATGGAAAATTACCAATTTTATATATGAATATCATATGCCTCGGTTTTATGTTATATATTACCAGAGAGTTATATGGAAAAAGATAAATTTTAATTTATCATCAAAATGCAAATGATTTAACTCAATATTTATATTGGTTAAACAAAAATTATACATGTGTGGATACAATAATTATGTATGTTGGAAAAAAATAATATTTTAGAATGAAATATGTATAATATAAATATACAATATTATGGAAATATATATATATAATGGTATAAAACATGAATGGAATTTACGAATACGAATGCTATATAAAAATGGCCGTAATCGATTTAAAATAGATAAATTTAATAAAAAACGGAAATTTATATAAAATGGAAATCTATAATATTTATATTTATACTTATTTCAATTCAAAAAATA
>NW_025319010.1:0-17908 GCF_016746245.2 Drosophila santomea
GGCTTCGCGGCAAAGCTGTCACCAAGGTTCGACGGGCCTTTCAAAATAAAGAAATTCACGTCACCGGTAATTTGTATATTGGAACACGCAACAACAAAAAAAATCGGCTCATATTAGCGACTTGAAGGCGGGAAGCGCAGGCGCCGGCGGTCCAGAAGACAACGAGAGCGACAAACAACAATAAAACCCTTTCACGAAGAAGGCGGGAAGACGATATCGAAAAGTCGAAAGTCGCAGATAAACACACACACACACACACACACACACAAAAGGCCCATTGGAGCGCGAGAGCGGGACAGGGTGGGTACACAGCCGGAAAACCGTTAACGGCTAACGCACACAGTTGCGAATTCCGTGGGAGGCAGGTACACGGAGGAGAATCCCGTTACTGGTACAGGCCCCGCGGAATAACGGCGGAAAGGAGCAAATCGAAAACCGAGGTTTCGTCGCGGCGGAAAAAAATCTTTTGAAATCAAGTCGGCAGGATGACCACACGCAACGCGCAGAACAACCGGGAGGTGAGGGAGACCGCCAGCGATATGGAGGGCGGATGTTGAGTCCTATCCCCATCCCCGGTTCCGGAGGACACGGAGGAAGTGCCCGACACGGAGCTGTCGGAGGAGGATGCGATGGCCGAAGGGCCAGTGGCGTACGTGTCCCTCTCTTCGGAGAGTGAGGAGGACGACGGGGTGAGACCGTTACCCCGGTGGTGTGCTCGGAAGAGGACGAACGAGGCCGGAGCGCGATGGCGAGGATGGCCTACCGCAGCGTGTGGCGGGTGACGCAGGGCCACGGGCGGATCCGTCTAGGAGACGCGATGCCGTCGGAAGATCTGCGGGAGATGCGCGAACTCGGACGCGCGGAACGCCACGCAGCCGCCGCCAAGGCCGCGTGGCAGAAACGCCTGTCGGAGTGGAAGGAGGAGGAGGCGCTGTGGGTACCACACTCACCGTCGTCGTTGCCACAGTCGCCATCGCGGCAGCCATCGTTGCCACCGACACCACCGCCGACACCAGCCGCAGCCGCCGACGCCGGAGCCGCAACACCGAGAGATGCCGCAGCCACCGACGCCGATGCCGCAGCCGCAACCACAGCCGCCACCGGCGCAGCCGCAGCCACCACCACCACCACGCACGCCGACACCGCCGCCAGAACCACCGACGCCGCCGCCACCGCGCACACCGACGCCGCCACCACAGGATGAGGAGGGGCCCCGGTGCGAGCGGCAACAGTCCTGGGAAGTGGACCAGGCGCACGTCGCGAAGATGCTGCGCAGAATCAGCATGGGTGGCCCCGGTGGCACCAGCAGACGGTGACGTGGACGTGGCCCGCACCAGCGGAGGACACGCCGGAGGTGGGCGCGGTCGGGTGGAGGCCGGTCGAGCAGCGGGCGCGCGACCCGCGAGCTCGCGTCCGGACGGAGGACGAAGGCCCGGAGGAGAACCCGGAGAAGGGTCCGTGGGTGTGGCCCGCACCACCACCACCGAAACTCGCGCGGCAGGAATCATGCCCGAGGCGAGACAAGGCAAGGGTCTATGTGCCCCAATTAAGGAAGAAAAACAAAAGCGAGAAACGAGTTGTTTGGGACAGGGAGGGCAAGGGCACAGACATTGCTCACATAAAAAAAAGGAGGTGTGAAGTCATCTGCAGCAGCAAACAGGCACGCGGGCCAGCAAAAGGACGCGGGGCCAGGCACGCGGGACAGCAAACGGACGCGGCGCCAGGCACGCGGGCCGGCAAGTCGAGGGTGCCGCAGGCGCCGAAACGAGGAAGAAGGCCTCCAGGGCGCTTGGGGGCCAGGGGCAGCCGCCCGGAGCATGCAGGGGCGGTCATCAGTGGATCCCTGCAGAAGGGCCTCCAGGGTGCCTGTGTCCAGGGCCAGCAACCCCGGAGCATCAAGGGGCATCACGTCGTGTTCGAGGAGCTAGAAACAAAGAGAGGATGAGTAAAGATGGCGACTTTTACGCAAAAATCCGCAACTTACCTCCATTGAGCTGCAACTCCGAGATCCACGTGCTTGGAGAAAATCGGGATGGGGGCGCTACGATAATAGCGGTCGATCGATAGTAAGATCGATAGGGAACAAAAAAAAAACTGGATTTTATATTGGTTTTCAACACGCTGTCACACTATTGACAGCAATCGGCACGACATCGGAACATCGGAATATCAAGTGGCAACGCCGGTCACCAACACCGATAGCTCGAGATGTCGAATGACAGGGTCTACTAGGCTGAGGCTGCCGGGCTGAGATCAAGGAGGCGCAGGTCGACGTTAGGAATGAGGAACGACACAGTTCGAGGATCAAGATGCCACGTCGAGATGCTGAAAGACATGGTCGAATAGGCTGAGACATGAAGGCTGCGATCAGGAAGGCGCAAGGATGTTCAAGATGCCAAGTCAAGACGCTGAACGACGGAGTCTAATAAGCTGCGACTGCCATACTGATAACGAAGGGCGCACGGTCGACGAGAGGAGAACGTGGAAGCTGCCTAAGCAAGCAGACACCAAAGCGAAGGACCGCCGGAAGCAACATCCTTTTCAAAACTTCCGAAGAAAGGGGGAGATGTGAGGAGTCTTAAAACTCCCACAAATCCGGGTGCAGGAGATCGGCATAGCAACAGCGAAGACGGCCGGAATGCGAGAAGAGGCAAGGTCGGTCAGGTCAAATGGACCTTGGACCCCGGCAAAGCGGAGAGACCGTGAACTAACGGTACCGCTCTGGATCTTGGACTCGAACCGGCCAAGGGCACATAGGTCAAACGGTAACGGTGCGGACTTTGGACAAGCACAAAGTGGACGCACCGTGAACTAACGGGTAAAGACCAGCGAAGGACGAGCGAACACCAGGACCTAGCGTGGTCAGAAGGGACGTGGAGTCAGTGTCGCAACAGTGGTTCGGAGAGGATCTAGCTTATCTCACGGACGATACACCCTGCCCCATAAGGTGGTTCGGGGAGGATCACTAGTTGTCTCACGACGATACACCTGTCGCCATAACATCTAAGCCCCAGGCGAGCCGGTACGGATCCGCCATCTGAAGGGACGCAGGACGACGAAGAAAGACAGCGAAGGAGCAACGACGCGCATCCGACGGCGAGGGTCACTGGATTCTTTTCAGCAAGTGACACTGAATAAAGGTGGTTTAAATCTGAAATTCTGTCTTCTTCTTGGTCGGGCAATCGCACAAATCATAAATTTGGTGGGACGAACAAACAAACTCTCTGAGCTAGCCGTTGCAATTCGTAGCGAGCAGAAACAAAGAAATCAGTTCGTTACATCTGGCGCCAACCGTGATTGTCCTGGCCAAAAGAACTGATGCGGGAAATCGTAGCTATACAGCCTGAAGAGGGATGACTTTTCCGCAATAGCGGCCCTAGGCATTAAGTTGGAAGGGTTCGTCTGACCACAGACGAGCCCGAAACGGTCGCCATACTGGAGGCGTTGGAAAGGAGTACGCAAGGAGACCGGCCCCGGAAGTCAAAGTCACCGGCGTGAAGTCTGATGAGGAGCCTCGATGTCCACAGCATGATGAGCGGGAGCAGACCCGAAAGGCAGGAAACCGGGAGTGCGCTAGCCGCGAGAGAAGGGAGATGCGGGGAGTCCAGCCGCGATCCGCGAGACATCGCAAGAGTAGCCCCTCCGGATTACGCGAAGGTGGCGTAACAGGTGCGGGAGTGGAGCTTCCTACGACGGTCACGACAAGCCATTATAGTTCATGGAGCAGGTGGAGTGGTCAGCTATGACGTACGGCCTGGATATAAACCAAATCCCACAAGCGATGCCGGAGCTGCTGAAGGGCAGGGCCCTAAAGTGGTTCATCGCCAACAACAAATTCTGGGAGACATGGGCAGAGTTTATCCACTGCTTCCGGGAATTTTCCCTGCCCAGAGGCTTCATGACGAAGCTGGCAGACCAGGTCAGGCAGAGGAAGCAGCGGCATGGCGAGTGCTTCAAAGATTATATGGTGGGCATGCAGACCCTAATGCGGCCTTTGGGGATGTCCCAAAAAGAGATCTTGGAGAGGATAAGGGAAAACAGCACTCCAGCTCTACGAATGTTTGTCCGCCCATACGAGTGCCGCCACCTGGATGCTCTGATGGCCCTGGCCGACAAATTCGAGGAACTGGACTCCCAAAGGGAGCGGTTCGAGTCAGAGTGGACCCACAGAGCCCACCACCAGCGCGATTTCCCTAGAGGGGAACAGCACGCGGTGTGCAGAAGGTGCCAAGAGGACCCCCAGGACCATCGAGGCACGAAACGAACGGGCGAGGGCCAGACCGGGAGAGGTGGGGGTTTGTATTAAACCCAGCACAAGCCTGCCATAGGTGCGGAAGCCAGGATCACTGGATGCGGGAATGTCGGACGTCCGGGAGAATCGGCCCGAAGACCGCAGAGTGCTGCCCAAGATCGGGAAACGCCACGCGACCCCAGCCTCAGAGGGGCAACCAGGGTTCGCAAGGTGCTGCCCCTCAAAATTAATGGGCAAGCTAAAGGCGGAAGAAAGGCAACTGTCCGCCACAGTGCTAATAGACGGAATGGAAATTAAGGCCACGATGCACACCGAGGCCACAGCGAGCTTTATTAGCGAAGAGTTGGCGGACAGGTTGCGGGCTGTGGGAGAGGTCGTATCCACGAGAAGAGAAGTGCGGATGGCTGATGGACGGTATGAGGAGGTCACATCGCTGCTCGAAGTGGACGTAGGACTGGGAGAGAGGACCGTAAGAATGTAACTGCTAATCCTCCATAACATCATCGACGCCCTTTTACTGGGATGGGATTTCCTAACGAAAGTTGGAGGGTCTAAGCGCAACGATACCAGCGGGACAGGTGGTTTGAAGCAGTGCACGCGAGAAGCTGTCAGTGGCAATCGTGGAGAGGACGACCGACTTTGCGGAGGAAGATATTGACGGCTTCCTGAAGGCAGAGCTAGCAGAGTTGGGAAGAGTCCAAGGGACGTCAACGGTGGCGGTGCACAGAATCACGATGAAAGACGATCAACCGGTCAAACAGCGCTACTACCCGAAGAACCCGAAGATGCAGGTGGAGATCAACGCCAAGGTCGACGAGTTACTACAAACAGGGTGCATCGAACCGTCTAGGGGCCCGTACAGCTCTCCCATAGTGATGGTGAAAAAGAAGACGGGTCAATGGTGTTTGTGTGTAGATTTCCGCCAGAGAAGGAGTGTTTAGCGATAGTGTGCGCTGTCAGGATATTAAGACCGTACCTGGAAGGCTACCATTTCAAAGTGATAACGGATCACATGGCCCTGAAGTGGCTGAACAGCATTGGAGCTCCACCAATTCGACCTCGAATTTTCATACAGAAAGGGCAAGCTGAACATCGTCGCAGACGCCCTGTCCAGACAGCCGCTGCAGGAAACTAGCCGCAGGATAACGGCGAAGGAAGAAGGGCAACCGGACGAGCAGCAGGAATGCAGGGGGGTAGATGAGATGCGGAGGAAAATAAAGCAGGATCCCCAAAAATACCCAGACTACCTAGAGGAGGCCAATTGTATAAGCCCATTCCGCACCGGGCAGGAAACGAGGATGTGGTGTCATGGAAGCTGTGTGTACCAACCAGGGAGAGGCAGCGCGTCATGGCCGAGAACCACGGCAGGTCGACGGCAGGACACCTGGGAAGTCGGAAGACAATGGCGAGGGTGGCAGACAGGTACCACTGGCCAGGAATGCACTGAGACGCCAGAAGGTACGTGCGGAACTGCGAGAGCTGCATGAAATACAAGCCCAACCAGCTGCAAGCAGCCGGAAACCCAAGGCGTGGAAACCCAAGGTGGGAGAAACTGTATGGGCCAAAGAGCACCACCTGTCAAAAGCAGCTGAGGGCTTCGCGGCAAAGCTGTCACCAAGGTTCGACGGGCCTTTCAAAATAAAGAAATTCACGTCACCGGTAATTTGTATATTGGAACACGCAACAACAAGGAAAAAAAATCGGCTCATATTAGCGACTTGAAGGCGGGAAGCGCAGGCGCCGGCGGTCCAGAAGACAACGAGAGCGACAAAAACCCTTTCACGAAGAAGGCGGGAAGACGATACAGGGTATCGAAAAGTCGAAAGTCGCAGATAAACACACACACACACACACACACACACAAAAGGCCCATTGGAGGCGCGAGAGCGGGACAGGGTGGGTACACAGCCGGAAACCGTTAACGGCTAACCACACAGTTGCGAATTCCGTGAGGCAGTACACGGAGGAATCCCGTTACTGCTACAGGCCCCGCGGAATAACGGCCGGAAGGAGCAAATCGAAAACCGAGTTTCGTCGCGGCGGAAAAAGCGAAATTCGGTCTTTTTGAAATCAAGTCGGCAGGATGACCACACGCAACGCGCAGAACAACCGGGAGCGTGAGGGAGACCGGCACTGGGGAACAGCCCGGAGCGATATGGAGGGCGGATGTTGAGTCCTATCCCCATCCCCGGTTCCGGAGACACGGAGGAATGCCCGACACGGAGCTGTCGGAGGAGGATGCGATGGCCGAAGGCCAGTGGCGTACGTGTCCCTCTCTTCGGAGAGTGAGGAGGACGACGGGGTGAGACCGTTACCCCCGGTGGTGTGCTCGAAGAGGACGAACGAGGTCGGAGCGCGATGGCGAGGATGGCCTACCGCAGCGTGTGGCGGGTGACGCAGGGCCACGGGCGGATCCGTCTAGGAGACGCGATGCCGTCGGAAGATCTGCGGGAGATGCGCGAACTCGACGCGCGGAACGCCACGCAGCCGCCGCCAAGGCCGCGTGGCAGAACGCCTGTCGGAGTGGAAGGAGGAGGAGGCGCTGTGGGTACCACACTCACCGTCGTCGTTGCCACAGTCGCCATCGCGGCAGCCATCGTTGCCACCGACACCACCGCCGACACCAGCCGCAGCCGCCACGCCGGAGCCGCAACACCGAGAGATGCCGCAGCCACCGACGCCGATGCCGCAGCCGCAACCACAGCCGCCACCGGCGCAGCCGCAGCCACCACCACCACCACGCACGCCGACACCGCCGCCAGAACCACCGACGCCGCCGCCACCGCGCACACCGACGCCGCCACCACAGGATGAGGAGGGGCCCCGGTGCGAGCGGCAACAGTCCTGGGAAGTGGACCAGGCGCACGTCGCGAAGATGCTGCGCAGAATCAGCATGGGTGGCCCCCGGTGGCACCAGCAGACGGTGACGTGGACGTGGCCCGCACCAGCGGAGGACACGCCGGAGGTGGGCGCGGTCGGGTGGAGCCGGTCGAGCACGGGCGCGCGCGACCCGCCGAGCTCGCGTCCGGACGGAGGACGAAGGCCCGGAGGAGAACCCGGAGAAGGGTCCGTGGGTGTGGCCCGCACCACCACCACCGAAACTCGCGCGGCAGGAATCATGCCCGAGGCGAGACAAGGCAAGGGTCTATGTGCCCCAATTAAGGAAGAAAAACAAAAGCGAGAAACGAGTTGTTTGGACAGGGAGGGCAAGGGCACAGACATTGCTCACATAAAAAAAAGGAGGTGTGAAGTCATCTGCAGCAGCAAACAGGCACGCGGGCCAGCAAAAGGACGCGGGGCCAGGCACGCGGGACAGCAAACGGACGCGGCGCCAGGCACGCGGGCCGGCAAGTCGAGGGTGCCGCAGGCGCCGAAACGAGGAAGAAGGCCTCCAGGGCGCTTGGGGCCAGGGGCAGCCGCCCGGAGCATGCAGGGCGGTCATCAGTGGATCCCTGCAGAAGGGCCTCCAGGGTGCCTGTGTCCAGGCCAGCAACCCCGGAGCATCAAGGGGCATCACGTCGTGTTCGAGGAGCTAGAAACAAAGAGAGGATGAGTAAAGATGGCGACTTTACGCAAAAATCCGCAACTTACCTCCATTGAGCTGCAACTCCGAGATCCACGTGCTTGGAGAAAATCGGGATGGGGGCGCTACGATAATAGCGGTCGATCGATAGTAAGATCGATAGGGAACAAAAAAAAAACTGGATTTTATATTGGTTTTCAACACGCTGTCACACTATTGACAGCAATCGGCACGACATCGGAACATCGGAATATCAAGTGGCAACGCCGGTCACCAACACCGATAGCTCGAGATGTCGAATGACAGGGTCTACTAGGCTGAGGCTGCCGGGCTGAGATCAAGGAGGCGCAGGTCGACGTTAGGAATGAGGAACGACACAGTTCGAGGATCAAGATGCCACGTCGAGATGCTGAAAGACATGGTCGAATAGGCTGAGACATGAAGGCTGCGATCAGGAAGGCGCAAGGATGTTCAAGATGCCAAGTCAAGACGCTGAACGACGGAGTCTAATAAGCTGCGACTGCCATACTGATAACGAAGGGCGCACGGTCGACGAGAGGAGAACGTGGAAGCTGCCTAAGCAAGCAGACACCAAAGCGAAGGACCGCCGGAAGCAACATCCTTTTCAAAACTTCCGAAGAAAGGGGGAGATGTGAGGAGTCTTAAAACTCCCCACAAATCCGGGTGCAGGAGATCGGCATAGCAACAGCGAAGACGGCCGGAATGCGAGAAGAGGCAAGGTCGGTCAGGTCAAACGGTAAACAATGGACCTTGGACCCCGGCAAAGCGGAGAGACCGTGAACTAACGGTACCGCTCTGGATCTTGGACTCGAACCGGCCAAGGGCACATAGGTCAAACGGTAACGGTGCGGACTTTGGACAAGCACAAAGTGGACGCACCGTGAACTAACGGGTAAAGACCAGCGAAGGACGAGCGAACACCAGGACCTAGCGTGGTCAGAAAGGGACGGTGGAGTCAGTGGTCGCAACAGTGGTTCGGAGAGGATCGCTAGCTTATCTCACGGACGATACACCCTGCCCCATAACATCCTAAGCCCCGGTCGAGCCCGCAGGTAACCCTTCGACAAGGGCGACAAGTGCCTGGCGTACGCAGGAAGGGACGGTCGAGTCAGTGGTCGGCAAAGGTGGTTCGGGGAGGATCACTAGCTTGTCTCACGGACGATACACCCTGTCGCCATAACATCCTAAGCCCCAGGCGAGCCGGTACGGATCCGCCATCTGAAGGGACGCAGGACGACGAAGAAAGACAGCGAAGGAGCAACGACGCGCATCCGACGGCGAGGGTCACTGGATTCTTTTCAGCAAGTGACACTGAATAAAGGTGGTTTAAATCTGAAATTCTGTCTTCTTCTTGGTCGGGCAATCGCACAAATCATAAATTTGGTGGGACGAACAAACAAACTCTCTGAGCTAGCCGTTGCAATTCGTAGCGAGCAGAAACAAAGAAATCAGTTCGTTACATCTGGCGCCCAACCGTGATTGTCCTGGCCAAAAGAACTGATGGGGAAATCGTAGCTATACAGCCTGAAGAGGGATGACTTTTCCGCAATAGCGAGCGCCCTAGGCATTAAGTTGGAAGGGTTCGTCTAGAATATGCGAAAGACGAGACCACAGACGAGCCCGAAACGGTCGCCATACTGGAGGCGTTGGAAAGGGAGTACGCAAGGAGACCGGCCCCGGAAGTCAAAGTCACCGGCGTGGAAGGTCTGATGAGGAGCCTCGATGTCCACAGCATGATGGAGGCCAGCGAGAGCAGACCCGAAAGGCAGGAAACCGGGAGTGAACGGCTGGAAAGCAGCCGCGAGAGAAGGGAGATGCGGGAGTCCAGCCGCGATCCGCGAGACATCGCAAGAGTAGCCCCTCCGGATTACGCGAAGGTGGCGTAACAGGTGCGGGAGTGGAGCTTCCGGTACGACGGTCACGACAAGCCATTATAGTTCATGGAGCAGGTGGAGTGGTCAGCTATGACGTACGGCCTGGATATAAACGAAATCCCACAAGCGATGCCGGAGCTGCTGAAGGGCAGGGCCCTAAAGTGGTTCATCGCCAACAACAAATTCTGGGAGACATGGGCAGAGTTTATCCACTGCTTCCGGGAATTTTCCCTGCCCAGAGGCTTCATGACGAAGCTGGCAGACCAGGTCAGGCAGAGGAAGCAGCGGCATGGCGAGTGCTTCAAAGATTATATGGTGGGCATGCAGACCCTAATGCGGCCTTTGGGGATGTCCCAAAAAGAGATCTTGGAGAGGATAAGGGAAAACAGCACTCCAGCTCTACGAATGTTTGTCCGCCCATACGAGTGCCGCCACCTGGATGCTCTGATGGCCCTGGCCGACAAATTCGAGGAACTGGACTCCCAAAGGGAGCGGTTCGAGTCAGAGTGGACCCACAGAGCCCACCACCAGCGCGATTTCCCTAGAGGGGAACAGCACGCGGTGTGCAGAAGGTGCCAAGAGGACCCCCAGGACCATCGAGGCACGAAACGAACGGGCGAGGGCCAGACCGGGAGAGGTGGGGGTTTGTATTAAACCCAGCACAAGCCTGCCATAGGTGCGGAAGCCAGGATCACTGGATGCGGGAATGTCGGACGTCCGGGAGAATCGGCCCGAAGACCGCAGAGTGCTGCCCAAGATCGGGAAACGCCACGCGACCCCAGCCTCAGAGGGGCAACCAGGGTTCGCAAGGTGCTGCCCCTCAAAATTAATGGGCAAGCTAAAGGCGGAAGAAAGGCAACTGTCCGCCACAGTGCTAATAGACGGAATGGAAATTAAGGCCACGATGCACACCGAGGCCACAGCGAGCTTTATTAGCGAAGAGTTGGCGGACAGGTTGCGGGCTGTGGGAGAGGTCGTATCCACGAGAAGAGAAGTGCGGATGGCTGATGGACGGTATGAGGAGGTCACATCGCTGCTCGAAGTGGACGTAGGACTGGGAGAGAGGACCGTAAGAATGTAACTGCTAATCCTCCATAACATCATCGACGCCCTTTTACTGGGATGGGATTTCCTAACGAAAGTTGGAGGGTCTAAGCGCAACGATACCAGCGGGACAGGTGGTTTGAAGCAGTGCACGCGAGAAGCTGTCAGTGGCAATCGTGGAGAGGACGACCGACTTTGCGGAGGAAGATATTGACGGCTTCCTGAAGGCAGAGCTAGCAGAGTTGGGAAGAGTCCAAGGGACGTCAACGGTGGCGGTGCACAGAATCACGATGAAAGACGATCAACCGGTCAAACAGCGCTACTACCCGAAGAACCCGAAGATGCAGGTGGAGATCAACGCCAAGGTCGACGAGTTACTACAAACAGGGTGCATCGAACCGTCTAGGGGCCCGTACAGCTCTCCCATAGTGATGGTGAAAAAGAAGACGGGTCAATGGTGTTTGTGTGTAGATTTCCGCCAGAGAAGGAGTGTTTAGCGATAGTGTGCGCTGTCAGGATATTAAGACCGTACCTGGAAGGCTACCATTTCAAAGTGATAACGGATCACATGGCCCTGAAGTGGCTGAACAGCATTGGAGCTCCACCAATTCGACCTCGAATTTTCATACAGAAAGGGCAAGCTGAACATCGTCGCAGACGCCCTGTCCAGACAGCCGCTGCAGGAAACTAGCCGCAGGATACGGCGAAGGAAGAAGGGCAACCGGACGAGCAGCAGGAATGCAGGGGGGTAGATGAGATGCGGAGGAAAATAAAGCAGGATCCCCAAAAATACCCAGACTACCTAGAGGAGGCCGGCCAATTGTATAAGCCCATTCCGCACCGGGCAGGAAACGAGGATGTGGTGTCATGGAAGCTGTGTGTACCAACCAGGGAGAGGCAGCGCGTCATGGCCGAGAACCACGGCAGGTCGACGGCAGGACACCTGGGAAGTCGGAAGACAATGGCGAGGGTGGCAGACAGGTACCACTGGCCAGGAATGCACTGAGACGCCAGAAGGTACGTGCGGAACTGCGAGAGCTGCATGAAATACAAGCCCAACCAGCTGCAAGCAGCCGGAAACCCAAGGCGTGGAAACCCAAGGTGGGAGAAACTGTATGGGCCAAAGAGCACCACCTGTCAAAAGCAGCTGAGGGTTCGCGGCAAAGCTGTCACCAAGGTTCGACGGGCCTTTCAAAATAAAGAAATTCACGTCACCGGTAATTTGTATATTGGAACACGCAACAACAAGGAAAAAAAATCGGCTCATATTAGCGACTTGAAGGCGGGAAGCGCAGGCGCCGGCGGTCCAGAAGACAACGAGAGCGACAAACAACAATAAAACCCTTTCACGAAGAAGGCGGGAAGACGATACAGGGTATCGAAAAGTCGAAAGTCGCAGATAAACACACACACACACACACACACACACACAAAAGGCCCATTGGAGCGCGAGAGCGGGACAGGGTGGGTACACAGCCGGAAAACCGTTAACGGCTAACGCACACAGTTGCGAATTCCGTGGGAGGCAGGTACACGAGGAGAATCCCGTTACTGGTACAGGCCCGCGGAATAACGGCGGAAAGGAGCAAATCGAAAACCGAGGTTTCGTCGCGGCGGAAAAAGCGAAATTCGGTCTTTTTGAAATCAAGTCGGCAGGATGACCACACGCAACGCGCAGAACAACCGGGAGGTGAGGGAGACCGGCACTGGGGAACAGCCCGGAGCGATATGGAGGGCGGATGTTGAGTCCTATCCCCATCCCCGGTTCCGGAGGACACGGAGGAAGTGCCGACACGGAGCTGTCGGAGGAGGATGCGATGGCCGAAGGGCCAGTGGCGTACGTGTCCCTCTCTTCGGAGAGTGAGGAGGACGACGGGGGTGAGACCGTTACCCCGGTGGTGTGCTCGGAAGAGGACGAACGAGGTCGGAGCGCGATGGCGAGGATGGCCTACCGCAGCGTGTGGCGGGTGACGCAGGGCCACGGGCGGATCCGTCTAGGAGACGCGATGCCGTCGGAAGATCTGCGGGAGATGCGCGAACTCGGACGCGCGGAACGCCACGCAGCCGCCGCCAAGGCCGCGTGGCAGAAACGCCTGTCGGAGTGGAAGGAGGAGGAGGCGCTGTGGGTACCACACTCACCGTCGTCGTTGCCACAGTCGCCATCGCGGCAGCCATCGTTGCCACCGACACCACCGCCGACACCAGCCGCAGCCGCCGACGCCGGAGCCGCAACACCGAGAGATGCCGCAGCCACCGACGCCGATGCCGCAGCCGCAACCACAGCCGCCACCGGCGCAGCCGCAGCCACCACCACCACCACGCACGCGACACCGCCGCCAGAACCACCGACGCCGCCGCCACCGCGCACACCGACGCCGCCACCACAGGATGAGGAGGGGCCCCGGTGCGAGCGGCAACAGTCCTGGGAAGTGGACCAGGCGCACGTCGCGAAGATGCTGCGCAAAATCAGCATGGGTGGCCCCCGGTGGCACCAGCAGACGGTGACGTGGACGTGGCCCGCACCAGCGGAGGACACGCCGGAGGTGGGCGCGGTCGGGTGGAGGCCGGTCGAGCAGCGGGCGCGCGACCCGCGAGCTCGCGTCCGGACGGAGGACGAAGGCCCGGAGGAGAACCCGGAGAAGGGTCCGTGGGTGTGGCCCGCACCACCACCACCGAAACTCGCGCGGCAGGAATCATGCCCGAGGCGAGACAAGGCAAGGGTATATGTGCCCCAATTAAGGAAGAAAAACAAAAGCGAGAAACGAGTTGTTTGGGACAGGGGAGGGCAAGGGCACAGACATTGCTCACATAAAAAAAAGGAGGTGTGAAGTCATCTGCAGCAGCAAACAGGCACGCGGGCAGCAAAAGGACGCGGGGCCAGGCACGCGGGACAGCAAACGGACGCGGCGCCAGGCACGCGGGCCGGCAAGTCGAGGGTGCCGCAGGCGCCGAAACGAGGAAGAAGGCCTCCAGGGCGCTTGGGGGCCAGGGGCAGCCGCCCGGAGCATGCAGGGGCGGTCATCAGTGGATCCCTGCAGAAGGGCCTCCAGGGTGCCTGTGTCCAGGGCCAGCAACCCCGGAGCATCAAGGGGCATCACGTCGTGTTCGAGGAGCTAGAAACAAAGAGAGGATGAGTAAAGATGGCGACTTTTACGCAAAAATCCGCAACTTACCTCCATTGAGCTGCAACTCCGAGATCCACGTGCTTGGAGAAAATCGGGATGGGGGCGCTACGATAATAGCGGTCGATCGATAGTAAGATCGATAGGGAACAAAAAAAAAACTGGATTTTATATTGGTTTTCAACACGCTGTCACACTATTGACAGCAATCGGCACGACATCGGAACATCGGAATATCAAGTGGCAACGCCGGTCACCAACACCGATAGCTCGAGATGTCGAATGACAGGGTCTACTAGGCTGAGGCTGCCGGGCTGAGATCAAGGAGGCGCAGGTCGACGTTAGGAATGAGGAACGACACAGTTCGAGGATCAAGATGCCACGTCGAGATGCTGAAAGACATGGTCGAATAGGCTGAGACATGAAGGCTGCGATCAGGAAGGCGCAAGGATGTTCAAGATGCCAAGTCAAGACGCTGAACGACGGAGTCTAATAAGCTGCGACTGCCATACTGATAACGAAGGGCGCACGGTCGACGAGAGGAGAACGTGGAAGCTGCCTAAGCAAGCAGACACCAAAGCGAAGGACCGCCGGAAGCAACATCCTTTTCAAAACTTCCGAAGAAAGGGGGATATGTGAGGAGTCTTAAAACTCCCCACAAATCCGGGTGCAGGAGATCGGCATAGCAACAGCGAAGACGGCCGGAATGCGAGAAGAGGCAAGGTCGGTCAGGTCAAACGGTAAATAATGGACCTTGGACCCCGGCAAAGCGGAGAGACCGTGAACTAACGGTACCGCTCTGGATCTTGGACTCGAACCGGCCAAGGGCACATAGGTCAAACGGTAACGGTGCGGACTTTGGACAAGCACAAAGTGGACGCACCGTGAACTAACGGGTAAGACCAGCGAAGGACGAGCGAACACCAGGAACTAGCGTGGTCAGAAAGGGACGGTGGAGTCAGTGGTCGCAACAGTGGTTCGGAGAGGATCGCTAGCTTATCTCACGGACGATACACCCTGCCCATAACATCCTAAGCCCCGGTCGAGCCCGCAGGTAACCTTCGACAAGGGCGACAAGTGCCTGGCGTACGCAGGAAGGGACGGTCGAGTCAGTGGTCGGCAAAGGTGGTTCGGGGAGGATCACTAGCTTGTCTCACGGACGATACACCCTGTCGCCATAACATCCTAAGCCCCAGGCGAGCCGGTACGGATCCGCCATCTGAAGGGACGCAGGACGACGAAGAAAAGACAGCGAAGGAGCAACGACGCGCATCCGACGGCGAGGGTCACTGGATTCTTTTCAGCAAGTGACACTGAATAAAGGTGGTTTAAATCTGAAATTCTGTCTTCTTCTTGGTCGGGCAATCGCACAAATCATAAATTTGGTGGGACGAACAAACAAACTCTCTGAGCTAGCCGTTGCAATTCGTAGCGAGCAGAAACAAAGAAATCAGTTCGTTACATCTGGCGCCCAACCGTGATTGTCCTGGCCAAAAGAACAGAGCCAAAAGAACAGATGGGGAAATCGTAGCTATACAGCCTGAAGAGGGATGACTTTTCCGCAATAGCGAGCGCCCTAGGCATTAAGTTGGAAGGGTTCGTCTAGAATATGCGAAAGACGAGACCACAGACGAGCCCGAAACGGTCGCCATACTGGAGGCGTTGGAAAGGGAGTACGCAAGGAGACCGGCCCCGGAAGTCAAAGTCACCGGCGTGGAAGGTCTGATGAGGAGCCTCGATGTCCACAGCATGATGGAGCCAGCGGGAGCAGACCCGAAAGCAGGAAACCGGGAGTGAACGGCTGGAAAGCAGCCGCGAGGAAGGGAGATGCGGGAGTCCAGCCGCGATCCGCGAGACATCGCAAGAGTAGCCCTCCGGATTACGCGAAGGTGGCGTAACAGGTGCGGGAGTGGAGCTTCCGGTACGACGGTCACGACAAGCCATTATAGTTCATGGAGCAGGTGGAGTGGTCAGCTATGACGTACGGCCTGGATATAAACCAAATCCCACAAGCGATGCCGGAGCTGCTGAAGGGCAGGGCCTAAAGTGGTTCATCGCCAACAACAATTCTGGGAGACATGGGCAGAGTTTATCCACTGCTTCCGGGAATTTTCCCTGCCAGAGGCTTCATGACGAAGCTGGCAGACCAGGTCAGGCAGAGGAAGCAGCGGCATGGCGAGTGCTTCAAAGATTATATGGTGGCATGCGACCCTAATGCGGCCTTTGGGGATGTCCCAAAAGAGATCTTGGAGAGGATAAGGGAAAACAGCACTCCAGCTCTACGAATGTTTGTCCGCCCATACGAGTGCCGCCACCTGGATGCTCTGATGGCCCTGGCCGACAAATTCGAGGAACTGGACTCCCAAAGGAGCGGTTCGAGTCAGAGTGGACCCACAGAGCCCACCACCAGCGCGATTTCCCAAGAGGGGAACAGCACGCGGTGTGCAGAAGGTGCCAAGAGGACCCCAGGACCATCGAGGCACGAAACGAACGGGCGAGGGCCAGACCGGGAGAGGTGGGGGTTTGTATTAAACCCAGCACAAGCCTGCCATAGGTGCGGAAGCCAGGATCACTGGATGCGGGAATGTCGGACGTCCGGGAGAATCGGCCCGAAGACCGCAGAGTGCTGCCCAAGATCGGGAAACGCCACGCGACCCCAGCCTCAGAGGGGCAACCAGGGTTCGCAAGGTGCTGCCCCTCAAAATTAATGGGCAAGCTAAAGGCGGAAGAAAGGCAACTGTCCGCCACAGTGCTAATAGACGGAATGGAAATTAAGGCCACGATGCACACCGAGGCCACAGCGAGCTTTATTAGCGAAGAGTTGGCGGACAGGTTGCGGGCTGTGGGAGAGGTCGTATCCACGAGAAGAGAAGTGCGGATGGCTGATGGACGGTATGAGGAGGTCACATCGCTGCTCGAAGTGGACGTAGGACTGAGAGAGGACCGTAAGAATGTAACTGCTAATCCTCCATAACATCATCGACGCCCTTTTACTGGGATGGGATTTCCTAACGAAAGTTGGAGGGTCTAAGCGCAACGATACCAGCGGGACAGGTGGTTTGAAGCAGTGCACGCGAGAAGCTGTCAGTGGCAATCGTGGAGAGGACGACCGACTTTGCGGAGGAAGATATTGACGGCTTCCTGAAGGCAGAGCTAGCAGAGTTGGGAAGAGTCCAAGGGACGTCAACGGTGGCGGTGCACAGAATCACGATGAAAGACGATCAACCGGTCAAACAGCGCTACTACCCGAAGAACCCGAAGATGCAGGTGGAGATCAACGCCAAGGTCGACGAGTTACTACAAACAGGGTGCATCGAACCGTCTAGGGGCCCGTACAGCTCTCCCATAGTGATGGTGAAAAAGAAGACGGGTCAATGGTGTTTGTGTGTAGATTTCCGCCAGAGAAGGAGTGTTTAGCGATAGTGTGCGCTGTCAGGATATTAAGACCGTACCTGGAAGGCTACCATTTCAAAGTGATAACGGATCACATGGCCCTGAAGTGGCTGAACAGCATTGGAGCTCCACCAATTCGACCTCGAATTTTCATACAGAAAGGGCAAGCTGAACATCGTCGCAGACGCCCTGTCCAGACAGCCGCTGCAGGAAACTAGCCGCAGGATAACGGCGAAGGAAGAAGGGCAACCGGACGAGCAGCAGGAATGCAGGGGGGTAGATGAGATGCGGAGGAAAATAAAGCAGGATCCCAAAAATACCCAGACTACCTAGAGGAGGCCGGCCAATTGTATAAGCCCATTCCGCACCGGGCAGGAAACGAGGATGTGGTGTCATGGAAGCTGTGTGTACCAACCAGGGAGAGGCAGCGCGTCATGGCCGAGAACCACGGCAGGTCGACGGCAGGACACCTGGGAAGTCGGAAGACAATGGCGAGGGTGGCAGACAGGTACCACTGGCCAGGAATGCACTGAGACGCCAGAAGGTACGTGCGGAACTGCGAGAGCTGCATGAAATACAAGCCCAACCAGCTGCAAGCAGCCGGAAACCCAAGGCGTGGAAACCCAAGGTGGGAGAAACTGTATGGGCCAAAGAGCACCACCTGTCAAAAGCAGCTGAG
>NW_025319011.1:0-48676 GCF_016746245.2 Drosophila santomea
TGCAGCGGAATAATGGGCAACAGTGTTTGCCGATTTCGTCTACCCGTTACCTAGGTCAAAGCATGAAAACGGTATGTTGTTGGTGCTGATCGACAGATTTTTAAAATGGATGAAGTTGGTACCTTTCCGAACAGCCATGGCGGAAACGTAGCAAGAAGCATTTAGGAAAGTGGTGATGACATGGGAATAAAGCAGCAGTTTTCGGCGCCATACACCCCGCATTAGCCTCCGACGTAGGGAACGAACCGCATAGAACCAGAGGAACTAGGATGAAAGATGTTCCAAAATTATGGTAGCTGTATTCCAGTGTATCAGAGTCTACGGGCTACTCACCGGCGTTTTTGACACAAGGCCGCGAGCCGAGGCTGCCGAACGCACTATACGACAGAATAACGCTAGGTACAGGAAGGCAACCAGAGTCTGCAGAAGGAATGTTGCTTGCGCAACATTCGCTAGTTTCGGATCCGCTCCCGAGTCGCAGCGCACACTTATTGGTGGTCGTGTCATCGTTGTACGCCGCCGGCGAGTATATTCTTTTTGCCCGTTGGTTGTTGGAGTCAGGTTATTTGCGGGCAAGCGTTTTCTAAACCTTTTTTTTGGCTTTTTCCGCCGTTCTAAAATAACCCAGTTGTTTCAACCGGCTTTAGCGGCCGCATGCCATTTGGCTGTTCACGCAATTCGTCTCTTCTTTCGCCGACGACAAGCTTGTCGCGCCAAGAGCATTACTGTGACCGTCTGGCCGCTTTTTCCAAGGCACCCGTTGCCTAAGTCAGGTGACAAGACCTGATCTGCAGAAGTCGATTCTGAGAATGCCCATGGGAGGCGACAAGAAACCGCATACGATCCCTTCGATCCGCATGGACAGGTCCCAATCCGCATCTTGGCGGCCGTCTCAGTTAAAGCCAAAGGCTGCCACCACCATTCAAAGGACAAAAAGCGACGAATTCGTCAATACCCCCGGTCCCTTATCAAGGTTTACTCAATCGGTCGCAAAAATGTCGCAAAGTGCGGTAGATTTCGACCTAAAAAGGTTCATTGCCACGACGGACCGAGTTAGCTTATTCGAAGCTAACCTCCACACTCCGGGCGCTCCGGAACCTAAGAGATTTTCGCGGCAAATGTGCCGAGTCCATCTGGACGCAATCCGGGCCTTATGGGAAAATGTGAAGAAGGGCTAAGATAGCTGCTCCGATCTCCTTTCCTTGTCCGCCGAGGATCCCGACACCTTCACAGTGCTGGAATCCAAATGCAGCTACTGTTATTCCGTCTATTCGAGGTGTGTTGCCAATTTTCAATTGATAATAGGAAAGACTTTCCAGTACACTCAGGCTTCCGTCAGTGTTCCCACACCTTCGACGACAGGGTGTCGTCTACCGCCAGTGGACACCGAAGTTTTCGCTGGTGATTATCTTCGGTGGCCCACATTCCGAGACCATTTCCTATCAAAAATCCCCGTCTCACACCGGTGGAAAGGTTGTTTCACCTGCTTGCCAAGACGAGTGGCGATGCAAGTTAACTAAAGCAAACGTCGCTCCCACGGGCGCATGAAATACGACAACATCGGCATACTGCAACGTAAGCATTATGCCGGATGTCGATACGTAGCCGGCAGACACTGCAGATTTGCGTGGCCGCTACGAATATGAGATCGCAACGATGTGTTTCGTTTTCATGCTAGCTCCTAAGTTTGAATTCTTGTATTTTATATTCAGTTCTGATTTTGTCTCCGACGCTACAGCTCCGCTTGGCTCGGTGTAATAAAGCATTAAAAGTAACTCCTAATATTTCATTGTCACGGCTCCGCCTGACACCTGATTAGTAAAGGTCGCGCGCGTTAACCGCCGGCCAACCCTTATAATAATTGGCGCCCAACCAGTGGTATTTGACAGTGCGTTAGTCATTACCCACGAACACAAAAAAAAAGTGCAAAACAAACTAAAATAAATTCTAAAAATCTAAAACCTAACTTCAAGTTAATCAGACTCAGCCACATTAACAGGGCTGTAGCAACAAAACAAGTGCTTGTGACCACTGTTGTTTACAACAGAACTATTTAACGAGTGGCTGCTGCTGACCTACGTCAACACAGGCAGCACAGCTACAACGCCATTAACCTCGCCTCTTGAGTGCAGTTGGCTGAGGTGCGCTATAGCGCAAACTTAATTTCACGTCACACCGAAGCCGCGGGTGCTCTTCGGGCAGCGACTTATCGCCAGATTAGCGCGCAAGCTATCTGGACAGCGGAGACGGCAGCGCGGGAAGCAGAGACAAGCAGTGTACAAAAAACAGAAACCAACTTCAGTTTAGAACACAACACAACACCAAAAAAAAATGTAAGTGGGCACCTTTTTTTTTAAACTGCACTTAAACCTGCGAAACAAAAAATAAGCATATAAACACATTTTTGCAAGTGTCTTTTCTTAAATGAAATTAAATAATAAATAGTTTTAACATACGTGAAATTAGTAAAGGATTAAGTTGACGGAAAACTATTGGCAGCAAAAATATATAAACATTTGTTGAATAATTACTAAAAGCGGCGCATCAAATGCATGCGCGCACAAATTTTTTTTTTTCCGTCTGCCTTCATCTTGTTCGTTTTGTTTGGCCGTTCAACGTAATACGATCCGTGGGATTTCGCAACTTTGTTGCCTCCGTCCTCAAGCGTTGTGTTCGAGTTTTCGTTGTTTACATTAGAAGCATATGACTTCACCCTTCCTTTTCTATAGAACCACTCGCCGAAAGTGTAGTAATTCTGACTCTGATTGCGACGACCATCGCATTCGCTGTTCAGTGCCAAGACGCACACCCTCACCCCCACCCTCACCTCGTCCTACAGACAGCGTCATGGACCCAGACCAGTTGAAATTCGTAATGCAGGCAGCCGTCACCGCTGCCTTAGCTGAGCAAGCCGCTGCAAATAAGGTCTTGCTTGACAAAGTCAACGCAATGTCCCAGCAGCTGGCCGCAGCGCATATTACGCCACCAGAGGTGCAAGCTTATGCACCCATAGAGATAAGAAATGATATCCGCTGCGACGAGCCATTAGATGCCGTCAAATGCTTGCCCGAGTTTGCAGGCGCACATGAATCGTATGTTTCATGGAGACAGGCGGCTCTCGCAGCCTATCGTATTTTTAGGCCGTACAACGGCAGTTCACGCCATTATCAGGCGGTCATAATTATAAGAAACAAAATCAGGGGGGCCGCGGACGTTGTTCTAGCCTCTTTCGGCACAGTTCTTAACTTCGACGCGATTATAAGTCGCCTCGACTTCACGTACAGCGACAAACGTCCAGTTCACGTAATTGAGCAAGAGCTGGCCACGCTGAGACAAGGCAACATGTCTCTGCTGCAATACTATGATGAGGTCGGCAAAAAGCTTACATTGTTGACTAATAAAGTCAACATGTCATACAAGCCGGTCCTAGCAAAGGGCCTCTGCGAAAAGTTCCGCGAAGATGCACTACGTGTGTTTGTTTCGGGACTCAAGCGTAGTCTCACAGATGTGCTGTTCTCAGCAAAGCCAAGGGACTTGCCGTCAGCTCTGGCACTCGCGCAAGAGGTGGAATCGAACCATGAAAGATATGCGTTCGCTGCCAACTTCGCGAGAAGCATTGAGGAAAAAGAACAAAAGACAAGTACCCAACAGCGGGTCAAGCCACCCCAACAAGAAACACAGGCAAGCGGGTCAAAGAACCCACATTTTAGTAGGCAGAACAAGCAGCAAGGCCAATACGGCTAGCGAAATGCCGAGCAGCAAACTCGCGCCAGTGCTCCAGAACCAATGGAGGTAGACCCTTCGCTGTCAAAATTTGGACAGCCCATCCAGGCCTACGCTGGCGTCAGCAGGCAGTCGGCCATGTCCGGTCGCTCTAACGGAAAGGGCAAGCAACAAAGGGTGAATCATGTAACCCAAGATGCTGGGCAGGGGCAGACCTCGTACGCCGAAGCCGCCAACGGCGCTATGGCGCAGATCGAGGACGATGCCGAAAGTGTTTCTGACGACCTCAATTTTTTAGGGGAAAATCCCTGCTACCCGTCATTAGACGAAGAGTAGCAGGGCAGGATATGAGCTTCCTTATTGATACCGGCACGTCCAAGAATTACATCAGACCACACAAGGGGTTGCGTGGCGTCCGTCCGGTTAACTCGCAATTCACCTTGCATTCCATCCATGGCTCAACCACCGTCACACAAAAATGCTTTGTTGCGTTGTTCAACGTGAAAGCAACATTTTTCATTTTACCAGACTTGTCAACCTTCGATGGGATAATCGGTCTCGATTTGTTAGCTCAGGCTCCCATGGGCGTAGCTGACTTCGTTAATAAGGAGATCCAAGATCTTCTAAGAAACGATTTAATTCAGAAATCGGCATCCCCTACAACAACCCCATATGGGTAGTTGATAAAAAAGGCACCGATGATGCGGGAAACCGCAAGAAGCGCTTGGTGATAGACTTTCGCAAGCTTAACGAGCACACCATTCCCGATAAATACCCCATGCCATATATAACAATGATATTAGGCAATTTGGGCAAAACACGCTATTTTTCGACACTGGATCTTAAATCAGGATACCATCAAGTCGTACTGGCGGAGCGCGATCGTGAAAAAACTTCTTTCTCGGTAAACGGAGGAAAGTATGAGTTTAAGAGATTGCCATTCGGCCTCAGGAACGCCGCCAGCATCTTCCAAAGAACGATCGATGACATCCTACGGGAGCAAATAGGCAAATTTTGCTATGTTTATGTTGACGATGTGATCATCTTCTCGCAAGACGAGGAGGCTCACATCAAACATGTAGAGTGGGTGTTAAAGAGCTTAGAAGAAGCTAACATGAGAGTATCGATCGAGAAATCGCGTTTTTTTAAGAAAAGCGTGAGCTTTCTCGGGTTCATTGTCACCAGTAACGGTGCAACAACGGACCCAGAAAAGGTAAAGGCCATAAAAGAATTTCCAGAGCCTAAGACGGTATTCGATGTCAGATCGTTTCTGGGCCTCGCGAGCTACTATAGGTGCTTCATCAGAGACTTCGCTGCTAGAGCAAGACCCATTTCAAACATATTAAAGGACGAAAATGGAACAGTTAGTAGGCATAGATCGAGGAACATTCAGGTGCATTTCTCTGAGTCCCAGCGAGAGGCGTTCCAAAAGCTGCGCAATATATTGGCATCAGAAGATGTCATGCTCAGCTACCCGGACTATAAGAAGCCATTTGATCTAACGACAGATGCTTCAGCCCATGGTATAGGTGCGGTGTTGTCTCAAGAGGGCCGCCCTATAACAATGATTTCAAGAACTCTTAAAGACAGTGAGGCCAACTACGCGACTAACGAGCGTGAGTTATTGGCCATCGTTTGGGCCCTGGCTAAACTGCGGCATTACTTGTATGGAGTGAAAGATATAAATATCTTCACTGACCATCAGCCGTTAACATTTTCTGTGTCGGAATCAAACCCGAACGCAAAAATTAAGAGGTGGAAGGCCCGCATAGACGAGTTCAATGCTCGTCTATTTTACAAGCCCGGTAAAGAGAACCTGGTAGCGGACGCCTTGTCCAGACAACAGCTTAATGTGCTGGAACAAGAAGAGCCCGAATCTTGCGCAGCAACGATTCACAGTGAGGTGTCTCTCACCCACACAATCGAGTCAACAGACAAGCCAGTGAACTGCTTCCAGAACCAGATAATACTGGAAGAAGCACGTTTCCCGTCTAAAAATACCTTTATTTTATTCGGGAATAAAAGGCGCCACACGGTTAACTTCGTCTGCAGGGGGTCCTTACTAGACGAACTGGCAGACATAATCGTCCCAAGGGCCGTAAACGCCTTCCATTGCGATTTGCACACGCTCGCAATGATCCAAGATGAGATAGTCCGAAGGTTCCCAGCCACAAAGTTCTGGCATTGCAGGAACCGTGTCGTGGACGTACTCAGAATCGAAGAAAGAAGGGAAATCTTAACTGCTGAACATAATAGGGCGCACAGAGCAGCGCAAGAAAATGTAAAGCAGGTATTGTCGGAATACTATTTCCCTAAAATGGCCAAGCTGGCCAACGAGATCGTGCAGAATTGCAAGTATGACAGGCACCCGAGAAAACAAGAACTCGGTGAAACGCCAATACCGTCACACACAGGGGAAATGTTGCACATCGACATTTTCTCTACCGACAAAAAGTTTTTCCTCACTTGCGTCGACAAGTTTTCTAAATTTGCCGTCGTACAACCAATCGCCTCGAGAACTATTGAAGACCTGAAGCCGGCGCTGCTTCAGCTCATGAACTTTTTCCCAAGGGCAAAGACCATTTATTGCGACAACGAACCGTCGTTGAAGTCACACACGATCGTGTCCATGCTGTGTAACAACTTTGGGGTAAGCGTTACAAACGCACCACCACTGCACAGCACCTCCAACGGGCAGGTGGAGCGTTTCCATAGCACGTTGCTGGAGCTAGCCAGATGCATACAGATAGACAAGGGCTTGAGTGATACGGTCGAAATAATAATGTTGGCCACTACCCAGTATAATAAGTCGATTCACTCGGTCATCGACAGGAGACCGGCTGACATCGTCCTAACACACCCCGATGAGCCACAGCTAGAGATCCGCAATAGGATCCAGAAGGCTCAGACCGCGCTGAGGGCCAGAGAAAACGCCTCGCGGCAGAATAGGACATTCGATGTTGGCGAGAAAGTGTTGGTAAAATCCAACCGAAGACTCGGCAACAAGCTCACGCCGTTGTGCGAAGAAAGAGCTGTAGAAGCGGACATGGGGACCACGGTCCTTATTGAGGGGAGGGTGGTCCACAAGGACAATTTAAAATGACGCGCTCAGCAGCGAGGTCAGTGTTTCGCTAAATTTTAAATTTTTTCTAGCCACTTGGCGTAATTTTTAATAGATCTGAGCGTAGCGCCATCCGCGCACATTATATTCTTAAGCATTTTATTATTATTGGTGTTGGGTTCCCCTTGTCTACAAAATAAAACAAGAGGAACGCTATAGTCGAGTTCCCCGACTATTAGATACCCGTTACTCAGCAGCTAAATTTAAAAAACAATAAATATGCCTTCAAACAAATAGAGAAATGAAAAAATATCACAACATTTTTCAAAACTGTGGGCGTGGCAGCTTTGGGCGGTTTGTGGGCGTTAGAGGGGGCGTGGCAAAAAAATTTTTGGGATACCGATAGAAATGGGCAAAACAAATAGAGAAATGAAAAAATATTACAACATTTTTCAAAACTGTGGGCGTCGTAGCTCTGGGCGGTTTGTGGGCGTTAGAGTGGGCGTGGCACACAAATTTCTGGGATACCGATAGAAATGGGCAAAACAAATAGAGAAATGAAAAAATATCACAACATTTTTCAAAACTGTGGGCGTCGTAGCTCTGGGCGGTTTGTGGGCGTTAGAGTGGGCGTGGCAAAAACATTTTTGGCACACCGATAGAAATTTACAAGACTAATACAAAAATGAAAAAATATCAAAACCTTTTTCAAAAGTGTGGGCGTGGCAGTTTTGGGCGGTTTGTGGGCGTTAGAGTGGGCGTGGCAACATGAATCGACAAACTTGCGCTGCGTCTATGTCCCTGGAGTCTGTATACTTAATCTCAACTTTCTAGCTTTTGTAGTTCCTGAGATCTCGACGTTCATACGGACAGACGGACAGACGGACAGACGGACAGACGGACAGACGGACAGACGGACAGACGGACAGACGGACAGACGGACAGACAGACGGACGGACAGACGGACATGGCCAGATCGACTCGGCTACTGATCCTGATCAAGAATATATATACTTTATATGGTCGGAAACGCTTCCTTCTGCCTGTTACATACTTTTCAACGAATCTAGTATACCCTTTTACTCTACGAGTAACGGGTATAAAACAAGAGAGAACGCTATAGTCGAGTTCCCCGACTATTAGATACCCGTTACTCAGCAGCTAAATTTAAAAAAACAATAAATATGCCTTCAAACAAATAGAGAAATGAAAAAATATCACAACATTTTTCAAAACTGTGGGCGTGGCAGCTTTGGGCGGTTTGTGGGCGTTAGAGGGGGCGTGGCAAAAAAATTTTTGGGATACCGATAGAAATGGGCAAAACAAATAGAGAAATGAAAAAATATTACAACATTTTTCAAAACTGTGGGCGTCGTAGCTCTGGGCGGTTTGTGGGCGTTAGAGTGGGCGTGGCACACAAATTTCTGGATACCGATAGAAATGGGCAAAACAAATAGAGAAATGAAAAATATCACAACATTTTTCAAAACTGTGGGCGTCGTAGCTCTGGGCGGTTTGTGGGCGTTAGAGTGGGCGTGGCAAAAACATTTTTGGCACACCGATAGAAATTTACAAGACTAATACAAAAATGAAAAAATATCAAAACCTTTTTCAAAAGTGTGGGCGTGGCAGTTTTGGGCGGTTTGTGGGCGTTAGAGTGGGCGTGGCAACATGAATCGACAAACTTGCGCTGCGTCTATGTCCCTGGAGTCTGTATACTTAATCTCAACTTTCTAGCTTTTGTAGTTCCTGAGATCTCGACGTTCATACGGACAGACGGACAGACGGACAGACGGACAGACGGACAGACGGACAGACAGACGGACGGACAGACGGACATGGCCAGATCGACTCGGCTACTGATCCTGATCAAGAATATATATACTTTATATGGTCGGAAACGCTTCCTTCTGCCTGTTACATACTTTTCAACGAATCTAGTATACCCTTTTACTCTACGAGTAACGGGTATAAAAATCAACCATTTAAACTTTCACCCACAGGACCAATCTCATCCTTCTCGTGTCTCTATCATTGGCATCGGCTCACATCACCGATTATTCGCGCGCCAAATACATTCCCATAGTCGATGGCCAGATCTTGGTGTGGGAGAATTTCGCCTACGTGAGGCACTCCGCGAATCTTTCGGAGTACGCACGTGTAGTAGAGGAGACGGTCGGTCTGCTTAGCCACTTCCCGCAGTCACACATGAGAAATTTGCTGAATGTAGATTCAGCACACCTCCGGGACTTGCTGGATGCGCTGGGCGCGCACCATCGAGTGGCCAGAAGCTTGGACTTCCTGGGCTCCATACTAAAGGTTGTAGCCGGTACACCTGATGCCAGCGATTTGCAAAACAGTAGGGTCGTAGAGGCGCGATTGATAGACGCGAACAATAGGCAGATAGAAATCAATACAAAAATCCAGAGTCAAATTAATAAATTAACTGCCACCGTCAACTTAATCCTCAAAGCAGCAAAAGCGTCGCAAATTGACTCCGGTCATTTGTATGAAACGTTGCTCGCGAGAAATAGAATGCTCATGATGGAGCTTCAAAATTTAATGTTGGCCGTGACACTTGCAAAAATGAACATTGTTAGCCCAAATATTCTTGATCACGCAGATTTGAATTCAGTTTGGCTAGAGGAGCCCACCAACACCCCCATAGGGGACCTCATGTCCGTATCGTCCGTAAAGGTTCTGCAGTTCAATAACGCATTACACTTTATCATCAAATTTCCGGTAATTAAGTTCGCCTGTAAGAAAATTACTATTTTCCCCGTCAGTCACGAAGGAGCCATGCTACGTTTAGATGATGGCGTTATCGCAGAATGCGACAACGAGATCCACACCGTCAAAGCTTGCACCGCATCAACCAGCGCCACCTTCTGCCAGCTATCATCAGGCAGCTCTTGTGCGAAAGAATTCCATGCAGGCGGCGAGGCGCACTGCGAAATACAACCCAGCAGCCTGGACCCCATCACCTATGTAGATGAGGGGATCGTCATCATCAACGACAGGGCCGCCAAGGTACAAGTGGACAACGGCTCTGAAATCTGGGTGCATGGTACGAATCTTGTTACCTTCTCCCGACGTGCCGTCATTAACGGAACCCTGTACGTCAACCAGAACGGGATCCAGAGCAGAGTACCGGGGTAGCGAAATTCCCTCTGCTGAACATCACCTCTCACCAAAGCGTGCTCAGTCTCCCGTACCTTCATCGCCTAAATGAAGGTAACTTAGAGGTTCAGAGAAGAATTCAGCGCCGAACGACCCCAGCGAGTGGCACTGACCGTAGCAGCATCATGTTTCCTCCTGTTATGTGTTGCCATTGTGGGCTGGCGCGCCTGGAAGGCCAAGAGGTCCGCAAGACAACTGAACGTGGCGATTGCTGAGTTAAGGTCGGCCGAGGGCGGCCTCCGTCTTGAGGGGGGGGTAGTTAACTAAAGCAAACGTCGCTCCCACGGGCGCATGAAATACGACAACATCGGCATACTGCAACGTAAGCATTATGCCGGATGTCGATACGTAGCCGGCAGACACTGCAGATTTGCGTGGCCGCTACGAATATGAGATCGCAACGATGTGTTTCGTTTTCATGCTAGCTCCTAAGTTTGAATTCTTGTATTTTATATTCAGTTCTGATTTTGTCTCCGACGCTACAGCTCCGCTTGGCTCGGTGTAATAAAGCATTAAAAGTAACTCCTAATCTTTCATTGTCACGGCTCCGCCTGACACCTGATTAGTAAAGGTCGCGCGCGTTAACCGCCGGCCAACCCTTATAATAATTTGCACACGTGATTGTGTCGAAAGCACCGGTGGCGAATGAAGGGTTTAGTTCAGCGTGGCGCGCTATGAAAATCGCTATGAAAATAGACGCTTGCTGGCTAACAGCCACTTGAAGATTTTACACAGCCTCCCAACTGTCCACCAAGAGTCCGGGACCGCCGGGACCAAGGCCGAAATTCCAACTTGGAATAAGATGCAATAAGATGTCTGAGCGTCATCGTACTCTGGAGGCCGTCGACGACGTCCGGCCGTGCTTTTCGGGGCAATTTCCGCCGAGATCGGCAACTGCAAGCGCCCCACGCGCAGTCTTGACTCATTCGAGACCAGGGTGGCTTCCGCCCCCAAGGGTGTGATCTCTGTTCCGTGGAAAACCACCCTTTTCGCTTATGTCCACGGTTCCTCGAAATAAATGTGAATGGTCGGAGCGACTACGTCAAGAGAAGGCAGCTCTGCTGCTGTTTCGCACGAGGGCACCAGCAACGGGATTGCACTAGTGCCCACAGCTGCTTCACATGCCACAGCCGGCATCACACCCTCCTGCACCGCAGTGATCCATTTGCAACCGCTCCAAGTTCGACTGCGACAGCCAGGACTTGGCCCGCACCTATTCCAGAGGGCACGGGCGCCTCAGAGAATCCCTCAGATGTGCCAGTATGCATCGCTTCCGGTTCAAAAGCCGTTCTACTGGGCACTGCCCTTCATTTACGTGTGCCATCTGGGGGCAGCTTCCAAGCGCGAGCTCTGATTGACCCTAGGTCCGAAGCAACCTTCATTACGGCTGTTCGACTTAATCAGACTCCCTTTCAAGACTATCCAGACCCAAGTGTCCGGCATAAACCAGACCGTGACCGGTCACGTCACTAAGGTGTGTAATTTTTCGATTCGATCGCCTTCCAGACCTGGGATACAGTTAGAGACCGCAGCCTATGTTCTTCCGCACCTGGCCGGAAATCTGCCCTCGTATCCAATCCCACAACATCATCTTAAGGATCTTCCGGACATCCCCTTGCGGACCCCAAATTCTGTGAGAGCTCCCAGATTAATGTCTTGATAGGAGCAGACATTCTTCCGTCTATTCTCCTCGGCAACTGCAAAATAAACATTTGTGGATCTCTTACCGGCCAGGAAACCATTTTTGGATGGGTGTTGACCCAGTTGGGCCCAGTTCATTCGGCAGACCCCCGGAGGGTGTCCGCCTTCTCCACGCGAGTTACCTGCGCAGTCGATGACTTGCTGGACCAGCACCAGAATGACACTGTGATCCCAGAACACTAAGGCTTAGGTCACATAGCCTGTACACTCCAATGTTCCTCGTCAATATGTTGTTGTGTAGTCCAATTCGTAGTTTTACCAGTACTGATTTCCGCTTCTCTCTACGTCCTTTTCCTCCAGTCATATCAAGCACGATGTCTTCACGTCCGCGCAGCGCCACCGCATTGAAAAGCAGATGTATTCGAGGTACTAACTTCTACCATTGCCGAGTCTGCAGTGGGATCCCCCCGGTACTGCCCCCGGTCTGGCCCACGAACATTCCGACGGAACCTGTCGGCGAGGGGACTGCTGCAAAACGAGCGGGCAGGTTCATCACACGCTGCTGCACCTCTTCGAGCGCCATTTGCGTCAGGAGGCGCGCCGGCCGCAATCGCTTGGCGCTTTCCGACGTCTTTCAGACGCTCCGCGGCCCTTGTCCGCCTCACCACGACGTTCCTCGGCCTCTCATGAGGGTGCGTCCGTTGCGTCTAGGCAGTTTTCCGACGCCCGTCCGAGTAGCCCACTGAGCGCATCCTCCGCTCCGTCGTTGTCCTCCCTGTTACAGCGACACAGCGTCAACCTGCTACCGACTGCTATGGTGCGGATTAATACCGGGACTTAGGTCTTCGACACGGCGGCGCTCATCGATCCGTGCACGCCTACGAGCTGCATCGACGCGTCGCTGCCAACACTGTCGACAGCGTTCAGACTGCCAACGACCAGAGTTGGGGATGAGCAGGTTTGCTCGGCCACCGTGAGCTCCAAACGGGACAACAGGGTCCGGTTCGAGCTGGTTTTGAATGTCGAGCCCCACGTGCGCATTCGCACTCCAATCCGGGAGCTGAGCGAGACAGTGCGGGCCCACTTCCGGGACATTTTCTTGGCCGACGAGTGTTTCTACCTACCCGCTACGATCTCCGTGGTCCTGGAAGCGGACCTGTTTCCGCGAGTGATGCAGCCAGGCTTCCTGAAGATCCAGGACGAACTGCCGGCGGCCCAGAGCACCGTTTTCGGATGGGTCGTGTCCGGAGCCTGCCACCAGCCATTGCAAGAATCATGTTGCAACCCGGGTGATTGCAAGGGGGGCGGAATGTTTATGTGAGGTGCCACTGTATGGCCTCTGCGCACAGAGCTTTCGCTACAATTAGTCTCATGTATGCACCCGAATAAAACGCACTTATGCCTACGACGCCCCCGCTTACTGTGCTTCTTCTTTGGTGGTCCCTTTTCGACTTATTCGTTTACGCCGTGGGAATTTGTCCCAACTTCGACAATCAAACTCAACGTATCTTGGAGGACGACGCCCCCCTACAAACTCTTCATAATTCCCGTCAAGAGATCTGGTGGTCTTCGCACAAGGAGATAATGGTGCATTTGGAGCCTGAGTCAATCAAAGCACGTGCGGCAAAGTTTTCTCCCAGGTGACAATAGCCGTTCCTAAAAGGATCCCCTGGCGATTTGGGGTGAAACGAACAAAGATGTTCGAGATGCGCTGTTCAGGACTTTAAGCCTTTTTTCTTTTTGAAGAAACGTATTGTGGCGGCCCTTGCACGTTTGCTCGTGCACTCCCGAAGATTATGTCCTCTAGCGAAACAATTGAGGCATAATCGCTTCTGTTTATATATGATGCTCTTTGCGGTTGAGTCATCTGAAGAAAACGGGGACAAAGCCTAACTGGGTGAGGGTCTTTGGAGCAGAAATCACTGTAGCGGGAAAGTGGGGTCTCATGCGTCTCAAAGGAGTTAACCGTTTACCGTTCTCCTTAAGAGACGGATAACGGTATACCGACACCTAGGTCGATGTCTTCAAAAGCAGTCAGGTCGTTAAAACTGATGCGCCTCAAAACTATTCTGTAGGCACCTCACTACGGAATGCTGTCCTTGCGTCATTGAACCTCGCATTGCAGGCGTCCAGGATTAATGTGACACTCACGAGATCGCTATGCAAGCCTCCTTGCGTGAAGGCAGACACTAGGCATCTACATGGGATTACTCACAACATACTGTAAAATTATTGTGATCCAGTGCTTAAAAATAGGTGAGTACCTTGAGTTCTTCATTATCACTGATATAACTGCAATAGCTATCGTAGACACTAGGAGTCCAAAGGCGTACTCAAGGGCGACCAGTAAAATATAATCCATTAAGAACTATCTCATAAATGAGGCATTTATCAATGCAAGACCACAAAATAATATTATATAATTGAGACGCCTTGCTCCACCGCGAGTCCAGCGTTGGCCCGGCGAGTCCGAAAGCGTTTGAACAGGCGGGCACAGTCCTAGCAAGGACCATAGTACGCGACGGGATTGTGGTTAGGTCGACTGTGTCGGATATTGCGTACCAGGCAATTTCCTGGAGCAGCCTTAGCTACCGTGATTCCGCATATGACAGCAATTTCTAGCACAAGTGTCGAGCACCCAGAGACTGGCAACGTTCGCCTTAGAGAGCAGCTGTCCACCTAGTCTGGGTGAGCAAGATATACTTCCACGACGGAAAATGGAACTTAAGTGTAAGTGAGTCAACGAAGATCAAATATATTTGGTGGGACGAACACTCGAAATCTTCTGAGCTACACACGCAGACCATAAAATCAGTTCGTTATATTTGAGCCCAAAACTTGACTATCCCCTGAAAGAGAAGATGCAACTGAATATTACTCAAACGAAAAAGAGACCCAAAGCTCGCAGTATATTATAGAGAATGGAGCATACCCAGATAGACGATGTCCAAGCAAACAGCTGAGAACCGAGGGTGAAGACTCATGGCAAGTCTGAGCATGGAGGAAATGCAGCGGAAGGTCAGCGAACAGAGTTGAGCAGGAAAAGAAGGTCAAGTTAAGAAAGATCCACGCCCAGACAACAGATTACGCAAAAATCGCTAAACAAGTAGTCTCTTCAGTTTTTAGGAGGAAGAAAACCCTCAAACGCACGGCTTGGACCCATGATTCCTAAGCAATGTCGGAATTGATGCAGGGGAAAAGAAAGGACTTGGGAGTTTGTAGAGAGTTACCAATACTTCCTTTGGAACTATTCAAGGACATGGTCGAGATATAGACTCTAATAAGGCCTCTGAAATACGAAAAGAAGGAAACGCTAGAGATTTGTCAAGGGGAACTGCACGCCATACCTACCAATAGCATTGAGATCCTACCACACATTATTAAAAAAACATGACCCTAGAGTACGAGCAGCTGCACAAGGAACGCTAAGCACGGAAGAGTAGGATTAGAATTATGGAATGCTGTCCAAGAGCGGAAAGCGGCACAGCGATCTCCAAACTAACTGGCAAGCTAATGGAAGAAAGCAGAGTTGCAGCGGTTGGTGACATTACAAGGCCACGAAAGAGAGCAGGCGAGAGTAGAATGGCGGATAAGAGGGCAAATAAGGTTGGCAAATGGATGGTGCAAGGATCATAATGAGAGTAGGTCAAATTCGGCAACAGACGACTCTACATGAGCCTCCTGGTACTTCAGAAGTAGTCAATGCGTTGCTGGGATGGAATTTCCTTACGCAAGTCGGGGCCAAAATCAGGAGCGCCGGTCACGCAATCCGGATACCGGCCAGAAAAAGACACAACGGGTGACTCGATAAGAATTTGGCGGTCGCAGTGGTCCAAAAGGACGACGAAAAGGACGACTTGGATAAATTCCTGGAAACAGATCTCGAGGAATTTCGTTCTATGGACAGAACACCATGCATAGACGAAGACAATACCGACAAACCGATTAAGTAGCGATACTATGCAAAGGTAGACGAACTTGTGAAAGACTTATATTGCATCCCTATAGCTCGCCCATAGTCACGGTAAAAAAGAAAACGAGAAAATGGAGACTGCGCGTGGACTTCAGAAAGATAAACGCGAAATCCATAAAGGACGCCAACCCAATGCCACGAATAAATTACATCCTAGACCAACTAAGAAAGGCGAACTTCATATGCAGTCTGGACCTTAAGGAATAGTATAGGCAAGTACCTCTGGGAGAAGCAAGGCGATGGTTATCGGCATTCACGTTTTCAGGGAAATGGCTGTTCCAGTGGCAAGTGATTACTATCGGTCACAGATCCAGTCCTGGCTGGCCCCAACTTCGGAGAGATGTTCATCCTGCAAACGGACGCAGCGCCTACGGAATAGGCTTGCTTCTCACGCGGGATACAGAAGAGAGAGAATAGTTATTTCGTATTCTTGCCGGACCCTAAACGGAGCCGTGAAAACTGCTCAACAACAGAGAGCCCGGTACTACTGGCCAGTAATGCAGAGAGAATGCAAGGGCGTACGTTCGCAAATGCAAAGACTGCGCAAGGTTTCAACCAAATCAGCGGCATGCAGCGGAATAATGGGCAACAGTGTTTGCCGATTTCGTCTACCCGTTACCTAGGTCAAAGCATGAAAACGGTATGTTGTTGGTGCTGATCGACAGATTTTTAAAATGGATGAAGTTGGTACCTTTCCGAACAGCCATGGCGGAAACGTAGCAAGAAGCATTTAGGAAAGTGGTGATGACATGGGAATAAAGCAGCAGTTTTCGGCGCCATACACCCCGCATTAGCCTCCGACGTAGGGAACGAACCGCATAGAACCAGAGGAACTAGGATGAAAGATGTTCCAAAATTATGGTAGCTGTATTCCAGTGTATCAGAGTCTACGGGCTACTCACCGGCGTTTTTGACACAAGGCCGCGAGCCGAGGCTGCCGAACGCACTATACGACAGAATAACGCTAGGTACAGGAAGGCAACCAGAGTCTGCAGAAGGAATGTTGCTTGCGCAACATTCGCTAGTTTCGGATCCGCTCCCGAGTCGCAGCGCACACTTATTGGTGGTCGTGTCATCGTTGTACGCCGCCGGCGAGTATATTCTTTTTGCCCGTTGGTTGTTGGAGTCAGGTTATTTGCGGGCAAGCGTTTTCTAAACCTTTTTTTTGGCTTTTTCCGCCGTTCTAAAATAACCCAGTTGTTTCAACCGGCTTTAGCGGCCGCATGCCATTTGGCTGTTCACGCAATTCGTCTCTTCTTTCGCCGACGACAAGCTTGTCGCGCCAAGAGCATTACTGTGACCGTCTGGCCGCTTTTTCCAAGGCACCCGTTGCCTAAGTCAGGTGACAAGACCTGATCTGCAGAAGTCGATTCTGAGAATGCCCATGGGAGGCGACAAGAAACCGCATACGATCCCTTCGATCCGCATGGACAGGTCCCAATCCGCATCTTGGCGGCCGTCTCAGTTAAAGCCAAAGGCTGCCACCACCATTCAAAGGACAAAAAGCGACGAATTCGTCAATACCCCCGGTCCCTTATCAAGGTTTACTCAATCGGTCGCAAAAATGTCGCAAAGTGCGGTAGATTTCGACCTAAAAAGGTTCATTGCCACGACGGACCGAGTTAGCTTATTCGAAGCTAACCTCCACACTCCGGGCGCTCCGGAACCTAAGAGATTTTCGCGGCAAATGTGCCGAGTCCATCTGGACGCAATCCGGGCCTTATGGGAAAATGTGAAGAAGGGCTAAGATAGCTGCTCCGATCTCCTTTCCTTGTCCGCCGAGGATCCCGACACCTTCACAGTGCTGGAATCCAAATGCAGCTACTGTTATTCCGTCTATTCGAGGTGTGTTGCCAATTTTCAATTGATAATAGGAAAGACTTTCCAGTACACTCAGGCTTCCGTCAGTGTTCCCACACCTTCGACGACAGGGTGTCGTCTACCGCCAGTGGACACCGAAGTTTTCGCTGGTGATTATCTTCGGTGGCCCACATTCCGAGACCATTTCCTATCAAAAATCCCCGTCTCACACCGGTGGAAAGGTTGTTTCACCTGCTTGCCAAGACGAGTGGCGATGCAAGTTAACTAAAGCAAACGTCGCTCCCACGGGCGCATGAAATACGACAACATCGGCATACTGCAACGTAAGCATTATGCCGGATGTCGATACGTAGCCGGCAGACACTGCAGATTTGCGTGGCCGCTACGAATATGAGATCGCAACGATGTGTTTCGTTTTCATGCTAGCTCCTAAGTTTGAATTCTTGTATTTTATATTCAGTTCTGATTTTGTCTCCGACGCTACAGCTCCGCTTGGCTCGGTGTAATAAAGCATTAAAAGTAACTCCTAATATTTCATTGTCACGGCTCCGCCTGACACCTGATTAGTAACGCGCGCGTTAACCGCCGGCCAACCCTTATAATAATTGGCGCCCAACCAGTGGTATTTGACAGTGCGTTAGTCATTACCCACGAACACAAAAAAAAGTGCAAAACAAACTAAAATAAATTCTAAAAATCTAAAACCTAACTTCAAGTTAATCAGACTCAGCCACATTAACAGGGCTGTAGCAACAAAACAAGTGCTTGTGACCACTGTTGTTTACAACAGAACTATTTAACGAGTGGCTGCTGACCTACGTCAACACAGGCAGCACAGCTACAACGCCATTAACCTCGCCTCTTGAGTGCAGTTGGCTGAGGTGCGCTATAGCGCAAACTTAATTTCACGTCACACCGAAGCCGCGGGTGCTCTTCGGGCAGCGACTTATCGCCAGATTAGCGCGCAAGCTATCTGGACAGCGGAGACGGCAGCGCGGGAAGCAGAGACAAGCAGTGTACAAAAAACAGAAACCAACTTCAGTTTAGAACACAACACAACACCAAAAAAAAATGTAAGTGGGCACCTTTTTTTTTAAACTGCACTTAAACCTGCGAAACAAAAAATAAGCATATAAACACATTTTTGCAAGTGTCTTTTCTTAAATGAAATTAAATAATAAATAGTTTTAACATACGTGAAATTAGTAAAGGATTAAGTTGACGGAAAACTATTGGCAGCAAAAATATATAAACATTTGTTGAATAATTACTAAAAGCGGCGCATCAAATGCATGCGCGCACAAATTTTTTTTTTTCCGTCTGCCTTCATCTTGTTCGTTTTGTTTGGCCGTTCAACGTAATACGATCCGTGGGATTTCGCAACTTTGTTGCCTCCGTCCTCAAGCGTTGTGTTCGAGTTTTCGTTGTTTACATTAGAAGCATATGACTTCACCCTTCCTTTTCTATAGAACCACTCGCCGAAAGTGTAGTAATTCTGACTCTGATTGCGACGACCATCGCATTCGCTGTTCAGTGCCAAGACGCACACCCTCACCCCCACCCTCACCTCGTCCTACAGACAGCGTCATGGACCCAGACCAGTTGAAATTCGTAATGCAGGCAGCCGTCACCGCTGCCTTAGCTGAGCAAGCCGCTGCAAATAAGGTCTTGCTTGACAAAGTCAACGCAATGTCCCAGCAGCTGGCCGCAGCGCATATTACGCCACCAGAGGTGCAAGCTTATGCACCCATAGAGATAAGAAATGATATCCGCTGCGACGAGCCATTAGATGCCGTCAAATGCTTGCCCGAGTTTGCAGGCGCACATGAATCGTATGTTTCATGGAGACAGGCGGCTCTCGCAGCCTATCGTATTTTTAGGCCGTACAACGGCAGTTCACGCCATTATCAGGCGGTCATAATTATAAGAAACAAAATCAGGGGGGCCGCGGACGTTGTTCTAGCCTCTTTCGGCACAGTTCTTAACTTCGACGCGATTATAAGTCGCCTCGACTTCACGTACAGCGACAAACGTCCAGTTCACGTAATTGAGCAAGAGCTGGCCACGCTGAGACAAGGCAACATGTCTCTGCTGCAATACTATGATGAGGTCGGCAAAAAGCTTACATTGTTGACTAATAAAGTCAACATGTCATACAAGCCGGTCCTAGCAAAGGGCCTCTGCGAAAAGTTCCGCGAAGATGCACTACGTGTGTTTGTTTCGGGACTCAAGCGTAGTCTCACAGATGTGCTGTTCTCAGCAAAGCCAAGGGACTTGCCGTCAGCTCTGGCACTCGCGCAAGAGGTGGAATCGAACCATGAAAGATATGCGTTCGCTGCCAACTTCGCGAGAAGCATTGAGGAAAAAGAACAAAAGACAAGTACCCAACAGCGGGTCAAGCCACCCCAACAAGAAACACAGGCAAGCGGGTCAAAGAACCCACATTTTAGTAGGCAGAACAAGCAGCAAGGCCAATACGGCTAGCGAAATGCCGAGCAGCAAACTCGCGCCAGTGCTCCAGAACCAATGGAGGTAGACCCTTCGCTGTCAAAATTTGGACAGCCCATCCAGGCCTACGCTGGCGTCAGCAGGCAGTCGGCCATGTCCGGTCGCTCTAACGGAAAGGGCAAGCAACAAAGGGTGAATCATGTAACCCAAGATGCTGGGCAGGGGCAGACCTCGTACGCCGAAGCCGCCAACGGCGCTATGGCGCAGATCGAGGACGATGCCGAAAGTGTTTCTGACGACCTCAATTTTTTAGGGGAAAATCCCTGCTACCCGTCATTAGACGAAGAGTAGCAGGGCAGGATATGAGCTTCCTTATTGATACCGGCACGTCCAAGAATTACATCAGACCACACAAGGGGTTGCGTGGCGTCCGTCCGGTTAACTCGCAATTCACCTTGCATTCCATCCATGGCTCAACCACCGTCACACAAAAATGCTTTGTTGCGTTGTTCAACGTGAAAGCAACATTTTTCATTTTACCAGACTTGTCAACCTTCGATGGGATAATCGGTCTCGATTTGTTAGCTCAGGCTCCCATGGGCGTAGCTGACTTCGTTAATAAGGAGATCCAAGATCTTCTAAGAAACGATTTAATTCAGAAATCGGCATCCCCTACAACAACCCCATATGGGTAGTTGATAAAAAAGGCACCGATGATGCGGGAAACCGCAAGAAGCGCTTGGTGATAGACTTTCGCAAGCTTAACGAGCACACCATTCCCGATAAATACCCCATGCCATATATAACAATGATATTAGGCAATTTGGGCAAAACACGCTATTTTTCGACACTGGATCTTAAATCAGGATACCATCAAGTCGTACTGGCGGAGCGCGATCGTGAAAAAACTTCTTTCTCGGTAAACGGAGGAAAGTATGAGTTTAAGAGATTGCCATTCGGCCTCAGGAACGCCGCCAGCATCTTCCAAAGAACGATCGATGACATCCTACGGGAGCAAATAGGCAAATTTTGCTATGTTTATGTTGACGATGTGATCATCTTCTCGCAAGACGAGGAGGCTCACATCAAACATGTAGAGTGGGTGTTAAAGAGCTTAGAAGAAGCTAACATGAGAGTATCGATCGAGAAATCGCGTTTTTTTAAGAAAAGCGTGAGCTTTCTCGGGTTCATTGTCACCAGTAACGGTGCAACAACGGACCCAGAAAAGGTAAAGGCCATAAAAGAATTTCCAGAGCCTAAGACGGTATTCGATGTCAGATCGTTTCTGGGCCTCGCGAGCTACTATAGGTGCTTCATCAGAGACTTCGCTGCTAGAGCAAGACCCATTTCAAACATATTAAAGGACGAAAATGGAACAGTTAGTAGGCATAGATCGAGGAACATTCAGGTGCATTTCTCTGAGTCCCAGCGAGAGGCGTTCCAAAAGCTGCGCAATATATTGGCATCAGAAGATGTCATGCTCAGCTACCCGGACTATAAGAAGCCATTTGATCTAACGACAGATGCTTCAGCCCATGGTATAGGTGCGGTGTTGTCTCAAGAGGGCCGCCCTATAACAATGATTTCAAGAACTCTTAAAGACAGTGAGGCCAACTACGCGACTAACGAGCGTGAGTTATTGGCCATCGTTTGGGCCCTGGCTAAACTGCGGCATTACTTGTATGGAGTGAAAGATATAAATATCTTCACTGACCATCAGCCGTTAACATTTTCTGTGTCGGAATCAAACCCGAACGCAAAAATTAAGAGGTGGAAGGCCCGCATAGACGAGTTCAATGCTCGTCTATTTTACAAGCCCGGTAAAGAGAACCTGGTAGCGGACGCCTTGTCCAGACAACAGCTTAATGTGGAACAAGAAGAGCCCGAATCTTGCGCAGCAACGATTCACAGTGAGGTGTCTCTCACCCACACAATCGAGTCAACAGACAAGCCAGTGAACTGCTTCCAGAACCAGATAATACTGGAAGAAGCACGTTTCCCGTCTAAAAATACCTTTATTTTATTCGGGAATAAAAGGCGCCACACGGTTAACTTCGTCTGCAGGGGGTCCTTACTAGACGAACTGGCAGACATAATCGTCCCAAGGGCCGTAAACGCCTTCCATTGCGATTTGCACACGCTCGCAATGATCCAAGATGAGATAGTCCGAAGGTTCCCAGCCACAAAGTTCTGGCATTGCAGGAACCGTGTCGTGGACGTACTCAGAATCGAAGAAAGAAGGGAAATCTTAACTGCTGAACATAATAGGGCGCACAGAGCAGCGCAAGAAAATGTAAAGCAGGTATTGTCGGAATACTATTTCCCTAAAATGGCCAAGCTGGCCAACGAGATCGTGCAGAATTGCAAGTATGACAGGCACCCGAGAAAACAAGAACTCGGTGAAACGCCAATACCGTCACACACAGGGGAAATGTTGCACATCGACATTTTCTCTACCGACAAAAAGTTTTTCCTCACTTGCGTCGACAAGTTTTCTAAATTTGCCGTCGTACAACCAATCGCCTCGAGAACTATTGAAGACCTGAAGCCGGCGCTGCTTCAGCTCATGAACTTTTTCCCAAGGGCAAAGACCATTTATTGCGACAACGAACCGTCGTTGAAGTCACACACGATCGTGTCCATGCTGTGTAACAACTTTGGGGTAAGCGTTACAAACGCACCACCACTGCACAGCACCTCCAACGGGCAGGTGGAGCGTTTCCATAGCACGTTGCTGGAGCTAGCCAGATGCATACAGATAGACAAGGGCTTGAGTGATACGGTCGAAATAATAATGTTGGCCACTACCCAGTATATAATAAGTCGATTCACTCGGTCATCGACAGGAGACCGGCTGACATCGTCCTAACACACCCCGATGAGCCACAGCTAGAGATCCGCAATAGGATCCAGAAGGCTCAGACCGCGCTGAGGGCCAGAGAAAACGCCTCGCGGCAGAATAGGACATTCGATGTTGGCGAGAAAGTGTTGGTAAAATCCAACCGAAGACTCGGCAACAAGCTCACGCCGTTGTGCGAAGAAAGAGCTGTAGAAGCGGACATGGGGACCACGGTCCTTATTGAGGGGAGGGTGGTCCACAAGGACAATTTAAAATGACGCGCTCAGCAGCGAGGTCAGTGTTTCGCTAAATTTTAAATTTTTTCTAGCCACTTGGCGTAATTTTTAATAGATCTGAGCGTAGCGCCATCCGCGCACATTATATTCTTAAGCATTTTTATTATTATTGGTGTTGGGTTCCCCTTGTCTACAAAATAAAACAAGAGAGAACGCTATAGTCGAGTTCCCCGACTATTAGATACCCGTTACTCAGCAGCTAAATTTAAAAAACAATAAATATGCCTTCAAACAAATAGAGAAATGAAAAAATATCACAACATTTTTCAAAACTGTGGGCGTGGCAGCTTTGGGCGGTTTGTGGGCGTTAGAGGGGGCGTGGCAAAAAAATTTTTGGGATACCGATAGAAATGGGCAAAACAAATAGAGAAATGAAAAAATATTACAACATTTTTCAAAACTGTGGGCGTCGTAGCTCTGGGCGGTTTGTGGGCGTTAGAGTGGGCGTGGCACACAAATTTCTGGGATACCGATAGAAATGGGCAAAACAAATAGAGAAATGAAAAAATATCACAACATTTTTCAAAACTGTGGGCGTCGTAGCTCTGGGCGGTTTGTGGGCGTTAGAGTGGGCGTGGCAAAAACATTTTTGGCACACCGATAGAAATTTACAAGACTAATACAAAAATGAAAAAATATCAAAACCTTTTTCAAAAGTGTGGGCGTGGCAGTTTTGGGCGGTTTGTGGGCGTTAGAGTGGGCGTGGCAACATGAATCGACAAACTTGCGCTGCGTCTATGTCCCTGGAGTCTGTATACTTAATCTCAACTTTCTAGCTTTTGTAGTTCCTGAGATCTCGACGTTCATACGGACAGACGGACAGACGGACAGACGGACAGACGGACAGACGGACAGACGGACAGACGGACAGACGGACAGACGGACAGACAGACGGACGGACAGACGGACATGGCCAGATCGACTCGGCTACTGATCCTGATCAAGAATTATATACTTTATATGGTCGGAAACGCTTCCTTCTGCCTGTTACATACTTTTCAACGAATCTAGTATACCCTTTTACTCTACGAGTAACGGGTATAAAAACAAGAGAGAACGCTATAGTCGAGTTCCCCGACTATTAGATACCCGTTACTCAGCAGCTAAATTTAAAAAAACAATAAATATGCCTTCAAACAAATAGAGAAATGAAAAAATATCACAACATTTTTCAAAACTGTGGGCGTGGCAGCTTTGGGCGGTTTGTGGGCGTTAGAGGGGGCGTGGCAAAAAAATTTTTGGGATACCGATAGAAATGGGCAAAACAAATAGAGAAATGAAAAAATATCACAACATTTTTCAAAACTGTGGGCGTCGTAGCTCTGGGCGGTTTGTGGGCGTTAGAGTGGGCGTGGCACACAAATTTCTGGGATACCGATAGAAATGGGCAAAACAAATAGAGAAATGAAAAAATAACAACATTTTTCAAAACTGTGGGCGTCGTAGCTCTGGGCGGTTTGTGGGCGTTAGAGTGGGCGTGGCAAAAACATTTTTGGCACACCGATAGAAATTTACAAGACTAATACAAAAATGAAAAAATATCAAAACCTTTTTCAAAAGTGTGGGCGTGGCAGTTTTGGGCGGTTTGTGGGCGTTAGAGTGGGCGTGGCAACATGAATCGACAAACTTGCGCTGCGTCTATGTCCCTGGAGTCTGTATACTTAATCTCAACTTTCTAGCTTTTGTAGTTCCTGAGATCTCGACGTTCATACGGACAGACGGACAGACGGACAGACGGACAGACGGACAGACGGACAGACAGACGGACGGACAGACGGACATGGCCAGATCGACTCGGCTACTGATCCTGATCAAGAATATATATACTTTATATGGTCGGAAACGCTTCCTTCTGCCTGTTACATACTTTTCAACGAATCTAGTATACCCTTTTACTCTACGAGTAACGGGTATAAAAATCAACCATTTAAACTTTCACCCACAGGACCAATCTCATCCTTCTCGTGTCTCTATCATTGGCATCGGCTCACATCACCGATTATTCGCGCGCCAAATACATTCCCATAGTCGATGGCCAGATCTTGGTGTGGGAGAATTTCGCCTACGTGAGGCACTCCGCGAATCTTTCGGAGTACGCACGTGTAGTAGAGGAGACGGTCGGTCTGCTTAGCCACTTCCCGCAGTCACACATGAGAAATTTGCTGAATGTAGATTCAGCACACCTCCGGGACTTGCTGGATGCGCTGGGCGCGCACCATCGAGTGGCCAGAAGCTTGGACTTCCTGGGCTCCATACTAAAGGTTGTAGCCGGTACACCTGATGCCAGCGATTTGCAAAACAGTAGGGTCGTAGAGGCGCGATTGATAGACGCGAACAATAGGCAGATAGAAATCAATACAAAAATCCAGAGTCAAATTAATAAATTAACTGCCACCGTCAACTTAATCCTCAAAGCAGCAAAAGCGTCGCAAATTGACTCCGGTCATTTGTATGAAACGTTGCTCGCGAGAAATAGAATGCTCATGATGGAGCTTCAAAATTTAATGTTGGCCGTGACACTTGCAAAAATGAACATTGTTAGCCCAAATATTCTTGATCACGCAGATTTGAATTCAGTTTGGCTAGAGGAGCCCACCAACACCCCCATAGGGGACCTCATGTCCGTATCGTCCGTAAAGGTTCTGCAGTTCAATAACGCATTACACTTTATCATCAAATTTCCGGTAATTAAGTTCGCCTGTAAGAAAATTACTATTTTCCCCGTCAGTCACGAAGGAGCCATGCTACGTTTAGATGATGGCGTTATCGCAGAATGCGACAACGAGATCCACACCGTCAAAGCTTGCACCGCATCAACCAGCGCCACCTTCTGCCAGCTATCATCAGGCAGCTCTTGTGCGAAAGAATTCCATGCAGGCGGCGAGGCGCACTGCGAAATACAACCCAGCAGCCTGGACCCCATCACCTATGTAGATGAGGGGATCGTCATCATCAACGACAGGGCCGCCAAGGTACAAGTGGACAACGGCTCTGAAATCTGGGTGCATGGTACGAATCTTGTTACCTTCTCCCGACGTGCCGTCATTAACGGAACCCTGTACGTCAACCAGAACGGGATCCAGAGCAGAGTACCGGGGTAGCGAAATTCCCTCTGCTGAACATCACCTCTCACCAAAGCGTGCTCAGTCTCCCGTACCTTCATCGCCTAAATGAAGGTAACTTAGAGGTTCAGAGAAGAATTCAGCGCCGAACGACCCCAGCGAGTGGCACTGACCGTAGCAGCATCATGTTTCCTCCTGTTATGTGTTGCCATTGTGGGCTGGCGCGCCTGGAAGGCCAAGAGGTCCGCAAGACAACTGAACGTGGCGATTGCTGAGTTAAGGTCGGCCGAGGGCGGCCTCCGTCTTGAGGGGGGGGTAGTTAACTAAAGCAAACGTCGCTCCCACGGGCGCATGAAATACGACAACATCGGCATACTGCAACGTAAGCATTATGCCGGATGTCGATACGTAGCCGGCAGACACTGCAGATTTGCGTGGCCGCTACGAATATGAGATCGCAACGATGTGTTTCGTTTTCATGCTAGCTCCTAAGTTTGAATTCTTGTATTTTATATTCAGTTCTGATTTTGTCTCCGACGCTACAGCTCCGCTTGGCTCGGTGTAATAAAGCATTAAAAGTAACTCCTAATCTTTCATTGTCACGGCTCCGCCTGACACCTGATTAGTAAAGGTCGCGCGCGTTAACCGCCGGCCAACCCTTATAATAATTTGCACACGTGATTGTGTCGAAAGCACCGGTGGCGAATGAAGGGTTTAGTTCAGCGTGGCGCGCTATGAAAATCGCTATGAAAATAGACGCTTGCTGGCTAACAGCCACTTGAAGATTTTACACAGCCTCCCAACTGTCCACCAAGAGTCCGGGACCGCCGGGACCAAGGCCGAAATTCCAACTTGGAATAAGATGCAATAAGATGTCTGAGCGTCATCGTACTCTGGAGGCCGTCGACGACGTCCGGCCGTGCTTTTCGGGGCAATTTCCGCCGAGATCGGCAACTGCAAGCGCCCCACCGCGCAGTCTTGACTCATTCGAGACCAGGGTGGCTTCCGCCCAAGGGGTGTGATCTCTGTTCCGTGGAAAACCACCCTTTTCGCTTATGTCCACGGTTCCTCGAAATAAATGTGAATGGTCGGAGCGACTACGTCAAGAGAAGGCAGCTCTGCTGCTGTTTCGCACGAGGGCACCAGCAACGGGATTGCACTAGTGCCCACAGCTGCTTCACATGCCACAGCCGGCATCACACCCTCCTGCACCGCAGTGATCCATTTGCAACCGCTCCAAGTTCGACTGCGACAGCCAGGACTTGGCCCGCACCTATTCCAGAGGGCACGGGCGCCTCAGAGAATCCCTCAGATGTGCCAGTATGCATCGCTTCCGGTTCAAAAGCCGTTCTACTGGGCACTGCCCTTCATTTACGTGTGCCATCTGGGGGGCAGCTTCCAAGCGCGAGCTCTGATTGACCCTAGGTCCGAAGCAACCTTCATTACGGCTGTTCGACTTAATCAGACTCCCTTTCAAGACTATCCAGACCCAAGTGTCCGGCATAAACCAGACCGTGACCGGTCACGTCACTAAGGTGTGTAATTTTTCGATTCGATCGCCTTCCAGACCTGGGATACAGTTAGAGACCGCAGCCTATGTTCTTCCGCACCTGGCCGGAAATCTGCCCTCGTATCCAATCCCACATCATCTTAAGGATCTTCCGGACATCCCCTTGCGGACCCCAAATTCTGTGAGAGCTCCCAGATTAATGTCTTGATAGGAGCAGACATTCTTCCGTCTATTCTCCTCGGCAACTGCAAAATAAACATTTGTGGATCTCTTACCGGCCAGGAAACCATTTTTGGATGGGTGTTGACCCAGTTGGGCCCAGTTCATTCGGCAGACCCCCGGAGGGTGTCCGCCTTCTCCACGCGAGTTACCTGCGCAGTCGATGACTTGCTGGACCAGCACCAGAATGACACTGTGATCCCAGAACACTAAGGCTTAGGTCACATAGCCTGTACACTCCAATGTTCCTCGTCAATATGTTGTTGTGTAGTCCAATTCGTAGTTTTACCAGTACTGATTTCCGCTTCTCTCTACGTCCTTTTCCTCCAGTCATATCAAGCACGATGTCTTCACGTCCGCGCAGCGCCACCGCATTGAAAAGCAGATGTATTCGAGGTACTAACTTCTACCATTGCCGAGTCTGCAGTGGGATCCCCCCGGTACTGCCCCCGGTCTGGCCCACGAACATTCCGACGGAACCTGTCGGCGAGGGGACTGCTGCAAAACGAGCGGGCAGGTTCATCACACGCTGCTGCACCTCTTCGAGCGCCATTTGCGTCAGGAGGCGCGCCGGCCGCAATCGCTTGGCGCTTTCCGACGTCTTTCAGACGCTCCGCGGCCCTTGTCCGCCTCACCACGACGTTCCTCGGCCTCTCATGAGGGTGCGTCCGTTGCGTCTAGGCAGTTTTCCGACGCCCGTCCGAGTAGCCCACTGAGCGCATCCTCCGCTCCGTCGTTGTCCTCCCTGTTACAGCGACACAGCGTCAACCTGCTACCGACTGCTATGGTGCGGATTAATACCGGGACTTAGGTCTTCGACACGGCGGCGCTCATCGATCCGTGCACGCCTACGAGCTGCATCGACGCGTCGCTGCCAACACTGTCGACAGCGTTCAGACTGCCAACGACCAGAGTTGGGGATGAGCAGGTTTGCTCGGCCACCGTGAGCTCCAAACGGGACAACAGGGTCCGGTTCGAGCTGGTTTTGAATGTCGAGCCCCACGTGCGCATTCGCACTCCAATCCGGGAGCTGAGCGAGACAGTGCGGGCCCACTTCCGGGACATTTTCTTGGCCGACGAGTGTTTCTACCTACCCGCTACGATCTCCGTGGTCCTGGAAGCGGACCTGTTTCCGCGAGTGATGCAGCCAGGCTTCCTGAAGATCCAGGACGAACTGCCGGCGGCCCAGAGCACCGTTTTCGGATGGGTCGTGTCCGGAGCCTGCCACCAGCCATTGCAAGAATCATGTTGCAACCCGGGTGATTGCAAGGGGGGCGGAATGTTTATGTGAGGTGCCACTGTATGGCCTCTGCGCACAGAGCTTTCGCTACAATTAGTCTCATGTATGCACCCGAATAAAACGCACTTATGCCTACGACGCCCCGCTTACTGTGCTTCTTCTTTGGTGGTCCCTTTTCGACTTATTCGTTTACGCCGTGGGAATTTGTCCCAACTTCGACAATCAAACTCAACGTATCTTGGAGGACGACGCCCCCCTACAAACTCTTCATAATTCCCGTCAAGAGATCTGGTGGTCTTCGCACAAGGAGATAATGGTGCATTTGGAGCCTGAGTCAATCAAAGCACGTGCGGCAAAGTTTTCTCCCAGGTGACAATAGCCGTTCCTAAAAGGATCCCCTGGCGATTTGGGGTGAAACGAACAAAGATGTTCGAGATGCGCTGTTCAGGACTTTAAGCCTTTTTTTTTTTGAAGAAACGTATTGTGGCGGCCCTTGCACGTTTGCTCGTGCACTCCCGAAGATTATGTCCTCTAGCGAAACAATTGAGGCATAATCGCTTCTGTTTATATATGATGCTCTTTGCGGTTGAGTCATCTGAAGAAAACGGGGACAAAGCCTAACTGGGTGAGGGTCTTTGGAGCAGAAATCACTGTAGCGGGAAAGTGGGGTCTCATGCGTCTCAAAGGAGTTAACCGTTTACCGTTCTCCTTAAGAGACGGATAACGGTATACCGACACCTAGGTCGATGTCTTCAAAAGCAGTCAGGTCGTTAAAACTGATGCGCCTCAAAACTATTCTGTAGGCACCTCACTACGGAATGCTGTCCTTGCGTCATTGAACCTCGCATTGCAGGCGTCCAGGATTAATGTGACACTCACGAGATCGCTATGCAAGCCTCCTTGCGTGAAGGCAGACACTAGGCATCTACATGGGATTACTCACAACATACTGTAAAATTATTGTGATCCAGTGCTTAAAAATAGGTGAGTACCTTGAGTTCTTCATTATCACTGATATAACTGCAATAGCTATCGTAGACACTAGGAGTCCAAAGGCGTACTCAAGGGCGACCAGTAAAATATAATCCATTAAGAACTATCTCATAAATGAGGCATTTATCAATGCAAGACCACAAAATAATATTATAATTGAGACGCCTTGCTCCACCGCGAGTCCAGCGTTGGCCCGGCGAGTCCGAAAGCGTTTGAACAGGCGGGCACAGTCCTAGCAAGGACCATAGTACGCGACGGGATTGTGGTTAGGTCGACTGTGTCGGATATTGCGTACCAGGCAATTTCCTGGAGGCAGCCCTTAGCTACCGTGATTCCGCATATGACAGCAATTTCTAGCACAAGTGTCGAGCACCCAGCAACGACTGGCAAGTCGTTCGCCTTAAGAGCCCAGCAGCTGTCCACCCTAGTCTGGGTGAGCAAGATATCACTTCCACGACGGAAAATGGAACTTAAGTGTAAAGTGAGTCAAACGAAGATCAAATATAAATTTGGTGGGACGAACACTCGAAATCTTCTGAGCTACCCACACGCAGACCAATAAAATCAGTTCGTTACATTTGAAGCCCAAAACTTGACTATCCCCCTGAAAGAACAGAAGTCATGCAAAAGGCTGAATATTACTCCGAAACGAAAAAGGACCCAAAGCTCGCAGTTATTTGGAGAGAATTGGAAGCAGCATACCCAGATAGACCATGTCCAAGCAAACAGCTGACGAACCCGAGGGTGAAGACCTCATGGCAAGTCTGAGCATGGAGGAAATGCAGCAGGAAGGTCAGCGAACAGAGTTGAGCAGGGAAAGAAGGTCAAGTTAAGAAAGATCCACGCCCAGACAACCAGATTACGCAAAAATCGCTAAACAAGTCAGAGAATAGTCTTTCAGTTTTTAAGGAGGAAGAAAACCCTCAAACACGCACGGCTTGGACCTAAACATGATTCCCTAAGCAATGTCGGAATTGATGCAGGGGAAAAGAAAGGACTTGGGCCGAGTTTGTAGAGAGTTACCATACATACTTCCTTTGGGAACTATTCAAGGACATGGTCGAGATATAGACTCTAATAAGGCCTCTGAAATACGAAAAGAAGGAAACGCTAGAGATTGTCAAGGGGAACTGCACGCCATACCTACCAATAGCATTGAGATCCTACCACCACATTATTAACCAGGAAATACTCATGACCCTGGCAGACGAGTACGAGCAGCTGCACAAGGAACGCTAAGCACGGAAGAGTAGGATTTAGAATTATGGAATGCTGTCCAAGAGCGGAAAAGGGCCAGCGATCTCCAAACTAACTGGCAAGCTAATGGAAGAGAAGCAGCAGTTGTCCGCAGCGGTGACGATTGGTGGGGACATATACAAGGCCACGATCGGCACCGTGGGAACAGCAGGCTTCGCGAGAGTAGAACTGGCGGATAAGAGGGCAAATAAGGTTGGCAAATGGATGGTGCAAGGAGATCAATGCACCGCTCGAGGTAGGAGTCAAATTCGGCAACAGACGACTCTACATGAGCCTCCTGGTACTTCCAGAAGTAGTCAATGCGTTGGTGCTGGGATGGAATTTCCTTACGCAAGTCGGGGCCAAAATCAGGAGCGCCGGTCACGCAATCCGGATACCGGCCAGAAAAAGACACAACGGGTGACTCGATAAGAATTTGGCGGTCGCAGTGGTCCAAAAGGACGACGAAAAGGACGACTTGGATAAATTCCTGGAAACAGATCTCGAGGAATTTCGTTCTATGGACAGAACACCATGCATAGACGAAGACAATACCGACAAACCGATTAAGTAGCGATACTATGCAAAGGTAGACGAACTTGTGAAAGACTTATATTGCATCCCTATAGCTCGCCCATAGTCACGGTAAAAAAGAAAACGAGAAAATGGAGACTGCGCGTGGACTTCAGAAAGATAAACGCGAAATCCATAAAGGACGCCAACCCAATGCCACGAATAAATTACATCCTAGACCAACTAAGAAAGGCGAACTTCATATGCAGTCTGGACCTTAAGGAATAGTATAGGCAAGTACCTCTGGGAGAAGCAAGGCGATGGTTATCGGCATTCACGTTTTCAGGGAAATGGCTGTTCCAGTGGCAAGTGATTACTATCGGTCACAGATCCAGTCCTGGCTGGCCCCAACTTCGGAGAGATGTTCATCCTGCAAACGGACGCAGCGCCTACGGAATAGGCTTGCTTCTCACGCGGGATACAGAAGAGAGAGAATAGTTATTTCGTATTCTTGCCGGACCCTAAACGGAGCCGTGAAAACTGCTCAACAACAGAGAGCCCGGTACTACTGGCCAGTAATGCAGAGAGAATGCAAGGGCGTACGTTCGCAAATGCAAAGACTGCGCAAGGTTTCAACCAAATCAGCGGCATGCAGCGGAATAATGGGCAACAGTGTTTGCCGATTTCGTCTACCCGTTACCTAGGTCAAAGCATGAAAACGGTATGTTGTTGGTGCTGATCGACAGATTTTTAAAATGGATGAAGTTGGTACCTTTCCGAACAGCCATGGCGGAAACGTAGCAAGAAGCATTTAGGAAAGTGGTGATGACATGGGAATAAAGCAGCAGTTTTCGGCGCCATACACCCCGCATTAGCCTCCGACGTAGGGAACGAACCGCATAGAACCAGAGGAACTAGGATGAAAGATGTTCCAAAATTATGGTAGCTGTATTCCAGTGTATCAGAGTCTACGGGCTACTCACCGGCGTTTTTGACACAAGGCCGCGAGCCGAGGCTGCCGAACGCACTATACGACAGAATAACGCTAGGTACAGGAAGGCAACCAGAGTCTGCAGAAGGAATGTTGCTTGCGCAACATTCGCTAGTTTCGGATCCGCTCCCGAGTCGCAGCGCACACTTATTGGTGGTCGTGTCATCGTTGTACGCCGCCGGCGAGTATATTCTTTTTGCCCGTTGGTTGTTGGAGTCAGGTTATTTGCGGGCAAGCGTTTTCTAAACCTTTTTTTTGGCTTTTTCCGCCGTTCTAAAATAACCCAGTTGTTTCAACCGGCTTTAGCGGCCGCATGCCATTTGGCTGTTCACGCAATTCGTCTCTTCTTTCGCCGACGACAAGCTTGTCGCGCCAAGAGCATTACTGTGACCGTCTGGCCGCTTTTTCCAAGGCACCCGTTGCCTAAGTCAGGTGACAAGACCTGATCTGCAGAAGTCGATTCTGAGAATGCCCATGGGAGGCGACAAGAAACCGCATACGATCCCTTCGATCCGCATGGACAGGTCCCAATCCGCATCTTGGCGGCCGTCTCAGTTAAAGCCAAAGGCTGCCACCACCATTCAAAGGACAAAAAGCGACGAATTCGTCAATACCCCCGGTCCCTTATCAAGGTTTACTCAATCGGTCGCAAAAATGTCGCAAAGTGCGGTAGATTTCGACCTAAAAAGGTTCATTGCCACGACGGACCGAGTTAGCTTATTCGAAGCTAACCTCCACACTCCGGGCGCTCCGGAACCTAAGAGATTTTCGCGGCAAATGTGCCGAGTCCATCTGGACGCAATCCGGGCCTTATGGGAAAATGTGAAGAAGGGCTAAGATAGCTGCTCCGATCTCCTTTCCTTGTCCGCCGAGGATCCCGACACCTTCACAGTGCTGGAATCCAAATGCAGCTACTGTTATTCCGTCTATTCGAGGTGTGTTGCCAATTTTCAATTGATAATAGGAAAGACTTTCCAGTACACTCAGGCTTCCGTCAGTGTTCCCACACCTTCGACGACAGGGTGTCGTCTACCGCCAGTGGACACCGAAGTTTTCGCTGGTGATTATCTTCGGTGGCCCACATTCCGAGACCATTTCCTATCAAAAATCCCCGTCTCACACCGGTGGAAAGGTTGTTTCACCTGCTTGCCAAGACGAGTGGCGATGCAAGTTAACTAAAGCAAACGTCGCTCCCACGGGCGCATGAAATACGACAACATCGGCATACTGCAACGTAAGCATTATGCCGGATGTCGATACGTAGCCGGCAGACACTGCAGATTTGCGTGGCCGCTACGAATATGAGATCGCAACGATGTGTTTCGTTTTCATGCTAGCTCCTAAGTTTGAATTCTTGTATTTTATATTCAGTTCTGATTTTGTCTCCGACGCTACAGCTCCGCTTGGCTCGGTGTAATAAAGCATTAAAAGTAACTCCTAATATTTCATTGTCACGGCTCCGCCTGACACCTGATTAGTAAAGGTCGCGCGCGTTAACCGCCGGCCAACCCTTATAATAATTGGCGCCCAACCAGTGGTATTTGACAGTGCGTTAGTCATTACCCACGAACACAAAAAAAAGTGCAAAACAAACTAAAATAAATTCTAAAAATCTAAAACCTAACTTCAAGTTAATCAGACTCAGCCACATTAACAGGGCTGTAGCAACAAAACAAGTGCTTGTGACCACTGTTGTTTACAACAGAACTATTTAACGAGTGGCTGCTGCTGACCTACGTCAACACAGGCAGCACAGCTACAACGCCATTAACCTCGCCTCTTGAGTGCAGTTGGCTGAGGTGCGCTATAGCGCAAACTTAATTTCACGTCACACCGAAGCCGCGGGTGCTCTTCGGGCAGCGACTTATCGCCAGATTAGCGCGCAAGCTATCTGGACAGCGGAGACGGCAGCGCGGGAAGCAGAGACAAGCAGTGTACAAAAAACAGAAACCAACTTCAGTTTAGAACACAACACAACACCAAAAAAAAATGTAAGTGGGCACCTTTTTTTTTAAACTGCACTTAAACCTGCGAAACAAAAAATAAGCATATAAACACATTTTTGCAAGTGTCTTTTCTTAAATGAAATTAAATAATAAATAGTTTTAACATACGTGAAATTAGTAAAGGATTAAGTTGACGGAAAACTATTGGCAGCAAAAATATATAAACATTTGTTGAATAATTACTAAAAGCGGCGCATCAAATGCATGCGCGCACAAATTTTTTTTTTTCCGTCTGCCTTCATCTTGTTCGTTTTGTTTGGCCGTTCAACGTAATACGATCCGTGGGATTTCGCAACTTTGTTGCCTCCGTCCTCAAGCGTTGTGTTCGAGTTTTCGTTGTTTACATTAGAAGCATATGACTTCACCCTTCCTTTTCTATAGAACCACTCGCCGAAAGTGTAGTAATTCTGACTCTGATTGCGACGACCATCGCATTCGCTGTTCAGTGCCAAGACGCACACCCTCACCCCCACCCTCACCTCGTCCTACAGACAGCGTCATGGACCCAGACCAGTTGAAATTCGTAATGCAGGCAGCCGTCACCGCTGCCTTAGCTGAGCAAGCCGCTGCAAATAAGGTCTTGCTTGACAAAGTCAACGCAATGTCCCAGCAGCTGGCCGCAGCGCATATTACGCCACCAGAGGTGCAAGCTTATGCACCCATAGAGATAAGAAATGATATCCGCTGCGACGAGCCATTAGATGCCGTCAAATGCTTGCCCGAGTTTGCAGGCGCACATGAATCGTATGTTTCATGGAGACAGGCGGCTCTCGCAGCCTATCGTATTTTTAGGCCGTACAACGGCAGTTCACGCCATTATCAGGCGGTCATAATTATAAGAAACAAAATCAGGGGGGCCGCGGACGTTGTTCTAGCCTCTTTCGGCACAGTTCTTAACTTCGACGCGATTATAAGTCGCCTCGACTTCACGTACAGCGACAAACGTCCAGTTCACGTAATTGAGCAAGAGCTGGCCACGCTGAGACAAGGCAACATGTCTCTGCTGCAATACTATGATGAGGTCGGCAAAAAGCTTACATTGTTGACTAATAAAGTCAACATGTCATACAAGCCGGTCCTAGCAAAGGGCCTCTGCGAAAAGTTCCGCGAAGATGCACTACGTGTGTTTGTTTCGGGACTCAAGCGTAGTCTCACAGATGTGCTGTTCTCAGCAAAGCCAAGGGACTTGCCGTCAGCTCTGGCACTCGCGCAAGAGGTGGAATCGAACCATGAAAGATATGCGTTCGCTGCCAACTTCGCGAGAAGCATTGAGGAAAAAGAACAAAAGACAAGTACCCAACAGCGGGTCAAGCCACCCCAACAAGAAACACAGGCAAGCGGGTCAAAGAACCCACATTTTAGTAGGCAGAACAAGCAGCAAGGCCAATACGGCTAGCGAAATGCCGAGCAGCAAACTCGCGCCAGTGCTCCAGAACCAATGGAGGTAGACCCTTCGCTGTCAAAATTTGGACAGCCCATCCAGGCCTACGCTGGCGTCAGCAGGCAGTCGGCCATGTCCGGTCGCTCTAACGGAAAGGGCAAGCAACAAAGGGTGAATCATGTAACCCAAGATGCTGGGCAGGGGCAGACCTCGTACGCCGAAGCCGCCAACGGCGCTATGGCGCAGATCGAGGACGATGCCGAAAGTGTTTCTGACGACCTCAATTTTTTAGGGGAAAATCCCTGCTACCCGTCATTAGACGAAGAGTAGCAGGGCAGGATATGAGCTTCCTTATTGATACCGGCACGTCCAAGAATTACATCAGACCACACAAGGGGTTGCGTGGCGTCCGTCCGGTTAACTCGCAATTCACCTTGCATTCCATCCATGGCTCAACCACCGTCACACAAAAATGCTTTGTTGCGTTGTTCAACGTGAAAGCAACATTTTTCATTTTACCAGACTTGTCAACCTTCGATGGGATAATCGGTCTCGATTTGTTAGCTCAGGCTCCCATGGGCGTAGCTGACTTCGTTAATAAGGAGATCCAAGATCTTCTAAGAAACGATTTAATTCAGAAATCGGCATCCCCTACAACAACCCCATATGGGTAGTTGATAAAAAAGGCACCGATGATGCGGGAAACCGCAAGAAGCGCTTGGTGATAGACTTTCGCAAGCTTAACGAGCACACCATTCCCGATAAATACCCCATGCCATATATAACAATGATATTAGGCAATTTGGGCAAAACACGCTATTTTTCGACACTGGATCTTAAATCAGGATACCATCAAGTCGTACTGGCGGAGCGCGATCGTGAAAAAACTTCTTTCTCGGTAAACGGAGGAAAGTATGAGTTTAAGAGATTGCCATTCGGCCTCAGGAACGCCGCCAGCATCTTCCAAAGAACGATCGATGACATCCTACGGGAGCAAATAGGCAAATTTTGCTATGTTTATGTTGACGATGTGATCATCTTCTCGCAAGACGAGGAGGCTCACATCAAACATGTAGAGTGGGTGTTAAAGAGCTTAGAAGAAGCTAACATGAGAGTATCGATCGAGAAATCGCGTTTTTTTAAGAAAAGCGTGAGCTTTCTCGGGTTCATTGTCACCAGTAACGGTGCAACAACGGACCCAGAAAAGGTAAAGGCCATAAAAGAATTTCCAGAGCCTAAGACGGTATTCGATGTCAGATCGTTTCTGGGCCTCGCGAGCTACTATAGGTGCTTCATCAGAGACTTCGCTGCTAGAGCAAGACCCATTTCAAACATATTAAAGGACGAAAATGGAACAGTTAGTAGGCATAGATCGAGGAACATTCAGGTGCATTTCTCTGAGTCCCAGCGAGAGGCGTTCCAAAAGCTGCGCAATATATTGGCATCAGAAGATGTCATGCTCAGCTACCCGGACTATAAGAAGCCATTTGATCTAACGACAGATGCTTCAGCCCATGGTATAGGTGCGGTGTTGTCTCAAGAGGGCCGCCCTATAACAATGATTTCAAGAACTCTTAAAGACAGTGAGGCCAACTACGCGACTAACGAGCGTGAGTTATTGGCCATCGTTTGGGCCCTGGCTAAACTGCGGCATTACTTGTATGGAGTGAAAGATATAAATATCTTCACTGACCATCAGCCGTTAACATTTTCTGTGTCGGAATCAAACCCGAACGCAAAAATTAAGAGGTGGAAGGCCCGCATAGACGAGTTCAATGCTCGTCTATTTTACAAGCCCGGTAAAGAGAACCTGGTAGCGGACGCCTTGTCCAGACAACAGCTTAATGTGCTGGAACAAGAAGAGCCCGAATCTTGCGCAGCAACGATTCACAGTGAGGTGTCTCTCACCCACACAATCGAGTCAACAGACAAGCCAGTGAACTGCTTCCAGAACCAGATAATACTGGAAGAAGCACGTTTCCCGTCTAAAAATACCTTTATTTTATTCGGGAATAAAAGGCGCCACACGGTTAACTTCGTCTGCAGGGGGTCCTTACTAGACGAACTGGCAGACATAATCGTCCCAAGGGCCGTAAACGCCTTCCATTGCGATTTGCACACGCTCGCAATGATCCAAGATGAGATAGTCCGAAGGTTCCCAGCCACAAAGTTCTGGCATTGCAGGAACCGTGTCGTGGACGTACTCAGAATCGAAGAAAGAAGGGAAATCTTAACTGCTGAACATAATAGGGCGCACAGAGCAGCGCAAGAAAATGTAAAGCAGGTATTGTCGGAATACTATTTCCCTAAAATGGCCAAGCTGGCCAACGAGATCGTGCAGAATTGCAAGTATGACAGGCACCCGAGAAAACAAGAACTCGGTGAAACGCCAATACCGTCACACACAGGGGAAATGTTGCACATCGACATTTTCTCTACCGACAAAAAGTTTTTCCTCACTTGCGTCGACAAGTTTTCTAAATTTGCCGTCGTACAACCAATCGCCTCGAGAACTATTGAAGACCTGAAGCCGGCGCTGCTTCAGCTCATGAACTTTTTCCCAAGGGCAAAGACCATTTATTGCGACAACGAACCGTCGTTGAAGTCACACACGATCGTGTCCATGCTGTGTAACAACTTTGGGGTAAGCGTTACAAACGCACCACCACTGCACAGCACCTCCAACGGGCAGGTGGAGCGTTTCCATAGCACGTTGCTGGAGCTAGCCAGATGCATACAGATAGACAAGGGCTTGAGTGATACGGTCGAAATAATAATGTTGGCCACTACCCAGTATAATAAGTCGATTCACTCGGTCATCGACAGGAGACCGGCTGACATCGTCCTAACACACCCCGATGAGCCACAGCTAGAGATCCGCAATAGGATCCAGAAGGCTCAGACCGCGCTGAGGGCCAGAGAAAACGCCTCGCGGCAGAATAGGACATTCGATGTTGGCGAGAAAGTGTTGGTAAAATCCAACCGAAGACTCGGCAACAAGCTCACGCCGTTGTGCGAAGAAAGAGCTGTAGAAGCGGACATGGGGACCACGGTCCTTATTGAGGGGAGGGTGGTCCACAAGGACAATTTAAAATGACGCGCTCAGCAGCGAGGTCAGTGTTTCGCTAAATTTTAAATTTTTTCTAGCCACTTGGCGTAATTTTTAATAGATCTGAGCGTAGCGCCATCCGCGCACATTATATTCTTAAGCATTTTTATTATTATTGGTGTTGGGTTCCCCTTGTCTACAAAATAAAACAAGAGAGAACGCTATAGTCGAGTTCCCCGACTATTAGATACCCGTTACTCAGCAGCTAAATTTAAAAAACAATAAATATGCCTTCAAACAAATAGAGAAATGAAAAAATATCACAACATTTTTCAAAACTGTGGGCGTGGCAGCTTTGGGCGGTTTGTGGGCGTTAGAGGGGGCGTGGCAAAAAAATTTTTGGGATACCGATAGAAATGGGCAAAACAAATAGAGAAATGAAAAAATATTACAACATTTTTCAAAACTGTGGGCGTCGTAGCTCTGGGCGGTTTGTGGGCGTTAGAGTGGGCGTGGCACACAAATTTCTGGGATACCGATAGAAATGGGCAAAACAAATAGAGAAATGAAAAATATCACAACATTTTTCAAAACTGTGGGCGTCGTAGCTCTGGGCGGTTTGTGGGCGTTAGAGTGGGCGTGGCAAAAACATTTTTGGCACACCGATAGAAATTTACAAGACTAATACAAAAATGAAAAAATATCAAAACCTTTTTCAAAAGTGTGGGCGTGGCAGTTTTGGGCGGTTTGTGGGCGTTAGAGTGGGCGTGGCAACATGAATCGACAAACTTGCGCTGCGTCTATGTCCCTGGAGTCTGTATACTTAATCTCAACTTTCTAGCTTTTGTAGTTCCTGAGATCTCGACGTTCATACGGACAGACGGACAGACGGACAGACGGACAGACGGACAGACGGACAGACGGACAGACGGACAGACGGACAGACGGACAGACAGACGGACGGACAGACGGACATGGCCAGATCGACTCGGCTACTGATCCTGATCAAGAATATATATACTTTATATGGTCGGAAACGCTTCCTTCTGCCTGTTACATACTTTTCAACGAATCTAGTATACCCTTTTACTCTACGAGTAACGGGTATAAAAACAAGAGAGAACGCTATAGTCGAGTTCCCCGACTATTAGATACCCGTTACTCAGCAGCTAAATTTAAAAAAACAATAAATATGCCTTCAAACAAATAGAGAAATGAAAAAATATCACAACATTTTTCAAAACTGTGGGCGTGGCAGCTTTGGGCGGTTTGTGGGCGTTAGAGGGGCGTGGCAAAAAAATTTTTGGGATACCGATAGAAATGGGCAAAACAAATAGAGAAATGAAAAAATATTACAACATTTTTCAAAACTGTGGGCGTCGTAGCTCTGGGCGGTTTGTGGGCGTTAGAGTGGGCGTGGCACACAAATTTCTGGGATACCGATAGAAATGGGCAAAACAAATAGAGAAATGAAAAAATATCACAACATTTTTCAAAACTGTGGGCGTCGTAGCTCTGGGCGGTTTGTGGGCGTTAGAGTGGGCGTGGCAAAAACATTTTTGGCACACCGATAGAAATTTACAAGACTAATACAAAAATGAAAAAATATCAAAACCTTTTTCAAAAGTGTGGGCGTGGCAGTTTTGGGCGGTTTGTGGGCGTTAGAGTGGGCGTGGCAACATGAATCGACAAACTTGCGCTGCGTCTATGTCCCTGGAGTCTGTATACTTAATCTCAACTTTCTAGCTTTTGTAGTTCCTGAGATCTCGACGTTCATACGGACAGACGGACAGACGGACAGACGGACAGACGGACAGACGGACAGACAGACGGACGGACAGACGGACATGGCCAGATCGACTCGGCTACTGATCCTGATCAAGAATATATATACTTTATATGGTCGGAAACGCTTCCTTCTGCCTGTTACATACTTTTCAACGAATCTAGTATACCCTTTTACTCTACGAGTAACGGGTATAAAAATCAACCATTTAAACTTTCACCCACAGGACCAATCTCATCCTTCTCGTGTCTCTATCATTGGCATCGGCTCACATCACCGATTATTCGCGCGCCAAATACATTCCCATAGTCGATGGCCAGATCTTGGTGTGGGAGAATTTCGCCTACGTGAGGCACTCCGCGAATCTTTCGGAGTACGCACGTGTAGTAGAGGAGACGGTCGGTCTGCTTAGCCACTTCCCGCAGTCACACATGAGAAATTTGCTGAATGTAGATTCAGCACACCTCCGGGACTTGCTGGATGCGCTGGGCGCGCACCATCGAGTGGCCAGAAGCTTGGACTTCCTGGGCTCCATACTAAAGGTTGTAGCCGGTACACCTGATGCCAGCGATTTGCAAAACAGTAGGGTCGTAGAGGCGCGATTGATAGACGCGAACAATAGGCAGATAGAAATCAATACAAAAATCCAGAGTCAAATTAATAAATTAACTGCCACCGTCAACTTAATCCTCAAAGCAGCAAAAGCGTCGCAAATTGACTCCGGTCATTTGTATGAAACGTTGCTCGCGAGAAATAGAATGCTCATGATGGAGCTTCAAAATTTAATGTTGGCCGTGACACTTGCAAAAATGAACATTGTTAGCCCAAATATTCTTGATCACGCAGATTTGAATTCAGTTTGGCTAGAGGAGCCCACCAACACCCCCATAGGGGACCTCATGTCCGTATCGTCCGTAAAGGTTCTGCAGTTCAATAACGCATTACACTTTATCATCAAATTTCCGGTAATTAAGTTCGCCTGTAAAAAATTACTATTTTCCCCGTCAGTCACGAAGGAGCCATGCTACGTTTAGATGATGGCGTTATCGCAGAATGCGACAACGAGATCCACACCGTCAAAGCTTGCACCGCATCAACCAGCGCCACCTTCTGCCAGCTATCATCAGGCAGCTCTTGTGCGAAAGAATTCCATGCAGGCGGCGAGGCGCACTGCGAAATACAACCCAGCAGCCTGGACCCCATCACCTATGTAGATGAGGGGATCGTCATCATCAACGACAGGGCCGCCAAGGTACAAGTGGACAACGGCTCTGAAATCTGGGTGCATGGTACGAATCTTGTTACCTTCTCCCGACGTGCCGTCATTAACGGAACCCTGTACGTCAACCAGAACGGGATCCAGAGCAGAGTACCGGGGGTAGCGAAATTCCCTCTGCTGAACATCACCTCTCACCAAAGCGTGCTCAGTCTCCCGTACCTTCATCGCCTAAATGAAGGTAACTTAGAGGTTCAGAGAAGAATTCAGCGCCGAACGACCCCAGCGAGTGGCACTGACCGTAGCAGCATCATGTTTCCTCCTGTTATGTGTTGCCATTGTGGGCTGGCGCGCCTGGAAGGCCAAGAGGTCCGCAAGACAACTGAACGTGGCGATTGCTGAGTTAAGGTCGGCCGAGGGCGGCCTCCGTCTTGAGGGGGGGGTAGTTAACTAAAGCAAACGTCGCTCCCACGGGCGCATGAAATACGACAACATCGGCATACTGCAACGTAAGCATTATGCCGGATGTCGATACGTAGCCGGCAGACACTGCAGATTTGCGTGGCCGCTACGAATATGAGATCGCAACGATGTGTTTCGTTTTCATGCTAGCTCCTAAGTTTGAATTCTTGTATTTTATATTCAGTTCTGATTTTGTCTCCGACGCTACAGCTCCGCTTGGCTCGGTGTAATAAAGCATTAAAAGTAACTCCTAATCTTTCATTGTCACGGCTCCGCCTGACACCTGATTAGTAAAGGTCGCGCGCGTTAACCGCCGGCCAACCCTTATAATAATTTGCACACGTGATTGTGTCGAAAGCACCGGTGGCGAATGAAGGGTTTAGTTCAGCGTGGCGCGCTATGAAAATCGCTATGAAAATAGACGCTTGCTGGCTAACAGCCACTTGAAGATTTTACACAGCCTCCCAACTGTCCACCAAGAGTCCGGGACCGCCGGGACCAAGGCCGAAATTCCAACTTGGAATAAGATGCAATAAGATGTCTGAGCGTCATCGTACTCTGGAGGCCGTCGACGACGTCCGGCCGTGCTTTTCGGGGCAATTTCCGCCGAGATCGGCAACTGCAAGCGCCCCACCGCGCAGTCTTGACTCATTCGAGACCAGGGTGGCTTCCGCCCCCAAGGGGTGTGATCTCTGTTCCGTGGAAAACCACCCTTTTCGCTTATGTCCACGGTTCCTCGAAATAAATGTGAATGGTCGGAGCGACTACGTCAAGAGAAGGCAGCTCTGCTGCTGTTTCGCACGAGGGCACCAGCAACGGGATTGCACTAGTGCCCACAGCTGCTTCACATGCCACAGCCGGCATCACACCCTCCTGCACCGCAGTGATCCATTTGCAACCGCTCCAAGTTCGACTGCGACAGCCAGGACTTGGCCCGCACCTATTCCAGAGGGCACGGGCGCCTCAGAGAATCCCTCAGATGTGCCAGTATGCATCGCTTCCGGTTCAAAAGCCGTTCTACTGGGCACTGCCCTTCATTTACGTGTGCCATCTGGGGGGCAGCTTCCAAGCGCGAGCTCTGATTGACCCTAGGTCCGAAGCAACCTTCATTACGGCTGTTCGACTTAATCAGACTCCCTTTCAAGACTATCCAGACCCAAGTGTCCGGCATAAACCAGACCGTGACCGGTCACGTCACTAAGGTGTGTAATTTTTCGATTCGATCGCCTTCCAGACCTGGGATACAGTTAGAGACCGCAGCCTATGTTCTTCCGCACCTGGCCGGAAATCTGCCCTCGTATCCAATCCCACAACATCATCTTAAGGATCTTCCGGACATCCCCTTGCGGACCCCAAATTCTGTGAGAGCTCCCAGATTAATGTCTTGATAGGAGCAGACATTCTTCCGTCTATTCTCCTCGGCAACTGCAAAATAAACATTTGTGGATCTCTTACCGGCCAGGAAACCATTTTTGGATGGGTGTTGACCCAGTTGGGCCCAGTTCATTCGGCAGACCCCCGGAGGGTGTCCGCCTTCTCCACGCGAGTTACCTGCGCAGTCGATGACTTGCTGGACCAGCACCAGAATGACACTGTGATCCCAGAACACTAAGGCTTAGGTCACATAGCCTGTACACTCCAATGTTCCTCGTCAATATGTTGTTGTGTAGTCCAATTCGTAGTTTTACCAGTACTGATTTCCGCTTCTCTCTACGTCCTTTTCCTCCAGTCATATCAAGCACGATGTCTTCACGTCCGCGCAGCGCCACCGCATTGAAAAGCAGATGTATTCGAGGTACTAACTTCTACCATTGCCGAGTCTGCAGTGGGATCCCCCGGTACTGCCCCCGGTCTGGCCCACGAACATTCCGACGGAACCTGTCGGCGAGGGGACTGCTGCAAAACGAGCGGGCAGGTTCATCACACGCTGCTGCACCTCTTCGAGCGCCATTTGCGTCAGGAGGCGCGCCGGCCGCAATCGCTTGGCGCTTTCCGACGTCTTTCAGACGCTCCGCGGCCCTTGTCCGCCTCACCACGACGTTCCTCGGCCTCTCATGAGGGTGCGTCCGTTGCGTCTAGGCAGTTTTCCGACGCCCGTCCGAGTAGCCCACTGAGCGCATCCTCCGCTCCGTCGTTGTCCTCCCTGTTACAGCGACACAGCGTCAACCTGCTACCGACTGCTATGGTGCGGATTAATACCGGGACTTAGGTCTTCGACACGGCGGCGCTCATCGATCCGTGCACGCCTACGAGCTGCATCGACGCGTCGCTGCCAACACTGTCGACAGCGTTCAGACTGCCAACGACCAGAGTTGGGGATGAGCAGGTTTGCTCGGCCACCGTGAGCTCCAAACGGGACAACAGGGTCCGGTTCGAGCTGGTTTTGAATGTCGAGCCCCACGTGCGCATTCGCACTCCAATCCGGGAGCTGAGCGAGACAGTGCGGGCCCACTTCCGGGACATTTTCTTGGCCGACGAGTGTTTCTACCTACCCGCTACGATCTCCGTGGTCCTGGAAGCGGACCTGTTTCCGCGAGTGATGCAGCCAGGCTTCCTGAAGATCCAGGACGAACTGCCGGCGGCCCAGAGCACCGTTTTCGGATGGGTCGTGTCCGGAGCCTGCCACCAGCCATTGCAAGAATCATGTTGCAACCCGGGTGATTGCAAGGGGGGCGGAATGTTTATGTGAGGTGCCACTGTATGGCCTCTGCGCACAGAGCTTTCGCTACAATTAGTCTCATGTATGCACCCGAATAAAACGCACTTATGCCTACGACGCCCCCGCTTACTGTGCTTCTTCTTTGGTGGTCCCTTTTCGACTTATTCGTTTACGCCGTGGGAATTTGTCCCAACTTCGACAATCAAACTCAACGTATCTTGGAGGACGACGCCCCCTACAAACTCTTCATAATTCCCGTCAAGAGATCTGGTGGTCTTCGCACAAGGAGATAATGGTGCATTTGGAGCCTGAGTCAATCAAAGCACGTGCGGCAAAGTTTTCTCCCAGGTGACAATAGCCGTTCCTAAAAGGATCCCCTGGCGATTTGGGGTGAAACGAACAAAGATGTTCGAGATGCGCTGTTCAGGACTTTAAGCCTTTTTTCTTTTTGAAGAAACGTATTGTGGCGGCCCTTGCACGTTTGCTCGTGCACTCCCGAAGATTATGTCCTCTAGCGAAACAATTGAGGCATAATCGCTTCTGTTTATATATGATGCTCTTTGCGGTTGAGTCATCTGAAGAAAACGGGGACAAAGCCTAACTGGGTGAGGGTCTTTGGAGCAGAAATCACTGTAGCGGGAAAGTGGGGTCTCATGCGTCTCAAAGGAGTTAACCGTTTACCGTTCTCCTTAAGAGACGGATAACGGTATACCGACACCTAGGTCGATGTCTTCAAAAGCAGTCAGGTCGTTAAAACTGATGCGCCTCAAAACTATTCTGTAGGCACCTCACTACGGAATGCTGTCCTTGCGTCATTGAACCTCGCATTGCAGGCGTCCAGGATTAATGTGACACTCACGAGATCGCTATGCAAGCCTCCTTGCGTGAAGGCAGACACTAGGCATCTACATGGGATTACTCACAACATACTGTAAAATTATTGTGATCCAGTGCTTAAAAATAGGTGAGTACCTTGAGTTCTTCATTATCACTGATATAACTGCAATAGCTATCGTAGACACTAGGAGTCCAAAGGCGTACTCAAGGGCGACCAGTAAAATATAATCCATTAAGAACTATCTCATAAATGAGGCATTTATCAATGCAAGACCACAAAATAATATTATATAATTGAGACGCCTTGCTCCACCGCGAGTCCAGCGTTGGCCCGGCGAGTCCGAAAGCGTTTGAACAGGCGGGCACAGTCCTAGCAAGGACCATAGTACGCGACGGGATTGTGGTGAGGTCGACTGTGTCGGATATTGCGTACCAGGCAATTTCCTGGAGGCAGCCCTTAGCTACCGTGATTCCGCATATGACAGCAATTTCTAGCACAAGTGTCGAGCACCCAGCAACGACTGGCAAGTCGTTCGCCTTAAGAGCCCAGCAGCTGTCCACCCTAGTCTGGGTGAGCAAGATATCACTTCCACGACGGAAAATGGAACTTAAGTGTAAAGTGAGTCAAACGAAGATCAAATATAAATTTGGTGGGACGAACACTCGAAATCTTCTGAGCTACCCACACGCAGACCAATAAAATCAGTTCGTTACATTTGAAGCCCAAAACTTGACTATCCCCCTGAAAGAACAGAAGTCATGCAAAAGGCTGAATATTACTCCGAAACGAAAAGGACCCAAAGCTCGCAGTTATTTGGAGAGAATTGGAAGCAACATACCCAGATAGACCAGGTCCAAGCAAACAGCTGACGAACCCCGAGGGTGAAGACCTCATGGCAAGTCTGAGCATGGAGGAAATGCAGCAGGAAGGTCAGCGAACAGAGTTGAGCAGGGAAAGAAGGTCAAGTTAAGAAAGATCCACGCCCAGCCAACCGGATTACGCAAAAATCGCAAAACAAGTCAGAGAATAGTCTTTCAGTTTTTAAGGAGGAAGAAAACCCTCAAACACGCACGGCTTGGACCTAAACATGATTCCCTAAGCAATGTCGGAATTGATGCAGGGGAAAAGAAAGGACTTGGGCCGAGTTTGTAGAGAGTTACCATACATACTTCCTTTGGGAACTATTCAAGGACATGGTCGAGATATAGACTCTAATAAGGCCTCTGAAATACGAAAAGAAGGAAACGCTAGAGATTGTCAAGGGGAACTGCACGCCATACCTACCAATAGCATTGAGATCCTACCACATGATTAACCAGGAAATACTCATGACCCTGGCAGACGAGTACGAGCAGCTGCACAAGGAACGCTAAGCACGGAAGAGTAGGATTTAGAATTATGGAATGCTGTCCAAGAGCGGAAAAGGGCCAGCGATCTCCAAACTAACTGGCAAGCTAATGGAAGAGAAGCAGCAGTTGTCCGCAGCGGTGACGATTGGTGGGGACATATACAAGGCCACGATCGGCACCGTGGGAACAGCAGGCTTCGCGAGAGTAGAACTGGCGGATAAGAGGGCAAATAAGGTTGGCAAATGGATGGTGCAAGGAGATCAATGCACAGCTCGAGGTAGGAGTCAAATTCGGCAACAGACGACTCTACATGAGCCTCCTGGTACTTCCAGAAGTAGTGAATGCGTTGGTGCTGGGATGGAATTTCCTTACGCAAGTCGGGGCCAAAATCAGGAGCGCCGGTCACGCAATCCGGATACCGGCCAGAAAAAGACACAACGGGTGACTCGATAAGAATTTGGCGGTCGCAGTGGTCCAAAAGGACGACGAAAAGGACGACTTGGATAAATTCCTGGAAACAGATCTCGAGGAATTTCGTTCTATGGACAGAACACCATGCATAGACGAAGACAATACCGACAAACCGATTAAGTAGCGATACTATGCAAAGGTAGACGAACTTGTGAAAGACTTATATTGCATCCCTATAGCTCGCCCATAGTCACGGTAAAAAAGAAAACGAGAAAATGGAGACTGCGCGTGGACTTCAGAAAGATAAACGCGAAATCCATAAAGGACGCCAACCCAATGCCACGAATAAATTACATCCTAGACCAACTAAGAAAGGCGAACTTCATATGCAGTCTGGACCTTAAGGAATAGTATAGGCAAGTACCTCTGGGAGAAGCAAGGCGATGGTTATCGGCATTCACGTTTTCAGGGAAATGGCTGTTCCAGTGGCAAGTGATTACAATCGGTCACAGATCCAGTCCTGGCTGGCCCCAACTTCGGAGAGATGTTCATCCTGCAAACGGACGCAGCGCCTACGGAATAGGCTTGCTTCTCACGCGGGATACAGAAGAGAGAGAATAGTTATTTCGTATTCTTGCCGGACCCTAAACGGAGCCGTGAAAACTGCTCAACAACAGAGAGCCCGGTACTACTGGCCAGTAATGCAGAGAGAATGCAAGGGCGTACGTTCGCAAATGCAAAGACTGCGCAAGGTTTCAACCAAATCAGCGGCA